>NC_053423.1:6822929-7112929 GCF_016859285.1 Xiphias gladius | reverse complement strand
TTTTCTGACGGATCCCCAAATATGTCCGAAATCAAGTCGGGACAAGTGGTGCCCTGTGCGGATGTTTGGCTGGTAAAGCCCCTTCTACCTGAGTAGGTTTGAAGCTGTTGAACTTTCACTCAACAAGGGACAACACCCCTGCCCACACACACACCCAAACGTCTTCTTAAGTCATTACAATAACCCCTCTCAGTCCGGATCTGGGAGCAGCACAAGGACTCTTCGAACTTTCGATTAAACCAGACGCTGGCTCACTGCAGCTCAAACCAGAGGCCACAGCAGACCACCACTGGTGCTGCAGAAAAAAAAGAAAACACATAGAAGAAGAAGAAAAAACACGTGGGGCTGTGCACGAGTCTGCACACACACATGGGCGGGAACGTAGGTGCTGCATCAGTTATTCTTCCTGAAATATACAGTTCAAAGCTGCAGCAGAAGCTAAAGCCGAACACTGAGCGTGCATAATGGCATTTCCATACTGTGTTACACAAATGTATATTCACAATACACACGCACACACACGGGCAGAGATGCGGGGGCACTATAAACAGCTCTTTATATCTCTCCCATTCAAATCGATTTGTTTACGGTCGGCTGCCAAAGGGACCAAATCTAACTGTTTCCCCTTGAATACATTAGATGGCGAGTGAGGTTGGGAAGTGATAATGACTTCCCCTGCTGCTCTCCCTCTCTTCTCCCTCCTCGTCCTCTCTTCACCCCTCCAACCCTCACCCCCTCTCTCCCGTCCCTCCATCTCCATTCAACTGCATCTGTGACTCAGATGGGGATTTTGACTTGTACTTGTCTGACTGAAGCCGGATGGACTCCATCTCCCTCTCTCTTCCGTCTCTCTTCGGTCCCAGGCACAGAACTGCTAAGTCAAAGCGCTGCTGTCTTCGCTGCCCCTCTAGCTCAACCTCTCTCAGTCCCCTGAAGGGAAAGACCCTTTATCCCTCAGGCCAGGACACATCAGGGCTGTACGGAGAATAGCTGAGGGCCATAATTTCCTCTCTTAGAGAACTGCTTTCACTCCATTAGCATTTTCAGGTTAAACTTTGCAGTTAAGTACATTGTGGTGTTGTCACCAAGGTTCAAATAACAGATTATAGGGGCAGTTTTATTATATCTCGATATTGTGTAATTGTTGTCAATTAGTTTTATTTATACAGTTCCAGAATCACAAATTTGTCCATAACCAGAGAAACCTCAGGAAGAGCCTTAGAGGCGGGCACCAGACACAAGCAGCAGCAATGCAGAGAAACAGAATAATACTATGAAGTAAATATTAAGTATAATATGTTTAAGAGTTTCAATTTTCAAAGTTTTTGAAGTGAATTCATTTTCCATTTTCACTACCAAAATATCCCTTTTTTAACACACAGAACACTCCTATTTGAAAGAATTTGTTTTCTACATTTACATCAAAAATGTATTTCTTGCCTATAGACCATTTATAGCATCGCATATGTGAATTTTAGATATGAATCAACAACACCAAGAACTGAGCACATGAGGTGGAGGTAATGGGCTGTGGCAGTAAGTGTATGAGCAGAGTAACAGCAACAAGTGTCCGGTTATAAAGGCCGTGCTGTACACTTGCATTCACCAACATGATTGGATGTTACAAGTCAGCCGTTAGCCCTACAGCTGCTGAACGAGCCAGTGGTTGTGAGGCGTGAATGAAACAGCTGATGCAAACAAGCTACTGTAAAAGGGCTACTTTGGTGCACTGAATGCTGAATTTGCTGAATTTATTATTGTTATTGCTGACGTCAGGCAAAGTGTAGAAGTTTTTGGAGTGACGACAGTGGATCAGGGAGAAGATATGGAGTTACTTCCATTTCTTTTTGTTGTACCGTTTCTACTGAATTGTTCAGCCTCTTCAGAACTGTATTCTTTCCAGGATGAAATCAACATTTAGATTAAAGCCACACAGATCATTAACCTTAAAGGGGATTCTAAGATTGAGTGGCCTAATCCACTTATTAAAGGCTGGCGATATTCTATATTTATGTTATTGTCAATAAAAACCCAAGGAAAAAAAAAACAAGAAAGTGATAGTCTGCCTCTCAATACTTTTCAGCTTCCTCTTCAGCACTAAGCCTCAAACTCATTGGATCTTATTTATATGCGTAAATCTCTATAAACAAGTGAAAAGTTTAAAAACTTTCATTTTTTAATAGTGTGCTTCATACACATATTGTTCTTTAGTGAGTATTATTGAAAGCTGGTCAGTCTACAGTATTGCATTGACTCAAACCAAACTACCGTAGCCATATTCCTTGTAACGAAGGAACTGGCCACTGGAAGCAACAGTATGGCTCATTAACAGTTTTTGGACAACTATTGGCTTTGTTGACAATAGAAAATATAGATTATCACCAGGCTTATCCTTAAATGGCACTGTGTGAGGACCAACTGTGCAGCAATGGCTTTTATGTGTCCAATATCCAATACTTAAATGAATGGTTAATATTGTCGTGATGTTTTGACATATCGGTCGATCCGTAACTACATGATTTTAACTCGGGTAACATGTATGAAAGAGGTTTTAATTTTTCCGTGGGTTCATGTACAGGTAATGATTTCATGGGAAGAGAAGGCACCACATCTTAAAATCTGAGCGCGAGCAACAGAGGGAGAGAGAGAGAGAGAGAGAAAGAGAGAGATTGAAAGAGACAGAGAGGACTTACTGTACCAGTGTTAGCAGATGTACAGCAGTGGGATGTGTGACCAAAGCTCTGTCAAGCCTGCGGGTATCAACACAATGGGGATAGACTGTCATCCCCCCTGGCTATTAATATTACATTACTGTCACTTCAGACCAATCTCTCAGTTAAAAAGTCCTGTGTGCTTCTCTATGTGGATGTGTGTGTGTGTGTGTGTGTGTGTGTGTGTGTGTGTGTGTGTGTGTGTGTGTGTACAAATAGAAAAATAGAGTTAAATTTTCAGCTAAAGACAGAGTACTCTTTGATCCATTATGCAATGAGGTAGGAGCTGGGCCTCAATAAATGAGTGTTAGATTATGTAAAGCAGCTTGTGCGTGAGAGGGGAGACCTTCGCGGAGGGGTAACTATCAGAGGTGGAGATCAGGTAGGACACGATGGCGATGAGGACGTGTGCTGGACGGTGAGGTCATGTCTGACTCTCGGGGAAGCCCAAAAAACACCAGGAAGCATCATCTGGCTAACATGTGGATCTGGTTTAGTGCTGGATTACAGCCTGTCACAGCGCTTATACACACTGTTTGTGCTTCTCAGTTGTCTTTGTTCTGTCTTCTGTGTGCTGCATATTTTATTGTTCTGTTGTCTGTCTGCCGCTTAAATGATATTTCTGTTTCCCCGCTCTTTATTAGGGTTAGGGTTAAGCACTTTAGAAGGCTAAAACTGATACCAATAATTATTTCAAATTTAATCTTCCCATGATTTTTGTGACCGTCACTCAATGCCTGATTTTATTATCGTCATTTTTACATTTTAAGATCATTCCTCAAAAACGTGTTTGTTTAACTCTAGCCTTTTCATTCTCAAAAAGCTTCTGAAACAGCATCTATAGCATCGAAGAACACAAATACAAACTAAAAGCTTGACTAATGAGTCTCTTTCAGGTTAGTTAGCAGCTTAGAGGTTTTACTGTATAGACTGGCACTGTATTAAGCTGTTAAAGAAAATCTTCTCACATAATCCAGAAATGACTTCTGTTGTGAGACACCTGAGGTAAAAATAATTACCAACATCATGTGTCTGTGCAAATGTGTGTAGAACTTTATCAGTCCGAGCCACTGTTAATGCCTGCTCACTGATTTACCGGGGCACTTGAATAGAACAGAGAGCCACTGTTAGTGTTATTACTTACACCTTTTCTTTTACCACTATGACAAGACAAAATGTCTGCTGTGGAAAAAGCCAAATAAAGTTATGTAACAGCTGGTACAAGCTTTAATTGTTTGTTGTTGTATGTTCGACAACATGGTAACTATGCATATATGTACAGTCCTGGTTGAAATTATCTGCACTCCTGAAATTTAAGCACAGAATTTAGAATATATTCATAAATAAATGTAAGTTGATCAATTTTGTATAACCGATATACTTTAATGAAATGTCCAAAGTTACTGAACAAAAGAAAATAAAAAAACAAAACTTGCATAATAGTGAAATAATACAAAGACAAAATGTACCCCAGACACATTTATTGGCATCCTTCACTATTGTTGGGTTTCAGAACCTTTGGCAGCAACGACAGCCTCTAAACTTTTCTTGTAGCCATCTAGAAGCTTCTTGCACCTGTCTGCTGGTCGTTCCTGTCACTCTTTCAATGGTATGTGTTCAAGCTCTCTTCAAGTTTTTAAGGAGTCCTTTTTTTGCAATGGCAGATTTAAGCTCTCTCCAAAGGTTTTCAATGGGATTTAGGTCAGGACTCATTGCCGGCCAGTTTAAAACAGTCCATCTTTTCCTCTTCATCCATTCTTTTGTGCTTTGGGTCGTTGTCCTGCCGAAAGACCCGAGACCTTCACCTCAAACCTGGTTTTCTGACACTGGGTAACACATTTTGCTCTAAAATGCCTTGGTAATCTTCTGATTTCATCATTCCTTTGATACATTCCAAACCTCCGGGACCAGAGGCAGCAAAGCAGCCCCACAGCCTATTAGAGCCTTCCCCATGCTTTACTGTAGGTAGGGTGTTCTCTTCCTTATGGGCTTCATTCATCGTCTATAAACAAACCGATGCTCTGCGTTCCCAAAGAGCTCTACTTTGGTTTCATCTGTCCGTAGAACATTATCCCAGAAAGACTGTAGCTTATTTCTGAAAGTTTTTGCAAACATTAGTCTTGCCTTTTTGTGCCCTCCTTTCAATAGTGGTGTCCTCCTTGGCCTCCGCCCATGGAACCCTACTTGGTTTAGTGTGGGACGTATGGTACAGGCTGAAACCACCACTCCAGATTGCTCCAGGTCAGTCTGAAGCGTTTTAGATGTCTTTCATGGTGTTTTTTTCATAGTCAGCATCAACCTTTGCAAACTTCTCTTATCGAGTTTCTTCTTAGCACCTTGTCCTGAAAGCATATTAAAAGTTTTATGACTATGAAACTTCTTGATAAAATTTAAAACTGTTGAAAGTGGGATTTCAGTATCTTAAGTCTTTGGAATTGTTTTTTGATAATAGCATTTCTGATGCCCTCAGACACCTCTTTTGTTTTCACTGTTGTGAAAACTAAACTGGAAACAATCAGCCTCTTATGCAATAAAACCATCATTCAATGTCATGTGAACACTGAAAATTAAGCACAGGTGAATTTTATTAGTTTTTTTATTTTGTTTGAGGAACTAATTTAAATTCATTAAAAGATTGCAATAATTGTGTCAAGCATACATTTTATGTCTATTTTTTATTTCACTGTATGAAAACTTTTCTTCTTCTGTTCAGTAACTTGGGACATTTTATTAAATATTCTGATCATACAAAATTAGTTAATTTGCATTTTTTATGAGGATATTCTAAATTCTGTACTTAAAATTCAGGGGGTGCCAATAATTTTAACCCGGCTTATACTATATACTGAGTATATACATATATGTATATATGTATGTATATATATATATATATATATATATATATATATATATATATATATATATATATATATACACACACACACACACACACACACACACACACACATACACACACGCACAAATGTATCTACACACATACATACAGTTAGGTCCATAAGTATTTGGAAAGTGACAAAGTCGTCATAATTTTGACTCTGTACACCACCATGACGGGTTTGAAATGAAGCCATCAAGATGCGATTGAAGTGTGGACTTTAAGCTTTGATTCAAGGGGGTTTAACACAAATATTGCATTAACTGTTTAGGAAAATTACAGCTATTTTTATACATAGTCTCTCATTTTCAGAGGCTCAAAAGTCATTGGACAATTGACAATCTATCAGTTTCATGGTAAGGAGTGCCATGTTCCCTCCTTATTTCATGGCAAATTAGGCAGATAAAAGGTCTGGAGTTGATTCCAAGTATTAAATTTGCATTTGGTAGCTGCTCATGGGAACTCTCAATATGTGGTCCAAAGAGGTGTCGATTCAAATGAAGGAGGCCATCAATAGGCTGAAAAAACAAAACAAACCCATCAGACAGATGGAAGAAACTTTAGGAGTGGCAAAATAACAATTTGATGCATTCTTAAAAAGAAGGAACGCAATGGTGAGCTCAGCAACACCAAAACGCCTGGAAGACCACAGAAGACAACTAAAGTGGATGATCACGTAATTCTTTCCTTGATGAAAAAAAACCCTTCAAAACATCTAGCAAGCTCAAGAACACTAGGAGGTAGGCCTATCATTGTCAAAGTCTATGATCAAGAGATGCCTTCATTAATGTAAATACAGAGGGGTTACCACAAGGTGCAAACCACTGGTAACACTCAAGAACAGAGAGGCCAGATTAGACTTTGCCAGAAAACATCTAAAAAAAACCTGTCCAGTTCTGGAACAAGATTCTTTGGTTAGATGAAACCAAGATTCATTTTTACCAGAATGATGAGAAAAGAAGAGAATGGAGAAGGAAAGGAAAACATCACGATCCAGAGCAAACCACATCATCTGTCTAACATGGTGGAGCCAGTGTTATGGCATGGGCATGTATGGCTGCCAATGGAACTGGGTCACTGCTGTTTATTGATGACGCGCCTGCTGATAGAAGTGGTAGGATGAACTCTGAAGTGTATAGGGCTATAATATCTGGTCAGACTCAGCCAAATACTGCAAAACTGATAGGACGATGCCTCACAGTACAGACAGATAATGACCTAAAACATACTGCAAAAGATACTCAAGAGCTTTTTCAAGGCAAAGAAATGGAATATTCTTCAATGACCTAGTCAGTCACCTGACCCCAACCCAACTGAGCCTGCTTTTCACTAACTGAAGACAAAACTGAGGGCAGAATGACCCACAAACAAGCAGCCACTGAAGGCAGCTACAGGCCTGGCAAAGCATCTGAAGGAAGGAAACTCAGCATTTGGTGATGTCCTTGGGTTTCAGACTTCACGCAGTCATTGATGCGAAGGATTTTCATTCAAATATTAAAAAATAATCCTTATTTTTATAATAATGTTGGTTTACTTTTCAGCCTCTGAAATTGAGGGACTGTATACAAATGGCTTTAATTCCTACAGTCACTGAAATTTACAGGTGTGTAGTTGAGATCAAAGTTCATAGATGGGCATGGTGTGACCCATGAGTGCGCAGTACTCGTGTAATAATGTAGTAATGACTGCTGAGTACTCATGGGTAGGAACGTCCAATCACAACATGGTGTTTAGTTTTTATTTGTATAAGCAAAAACAAAACCAAAAAAAGAAAATAAAAAACCCGAACAACTTTCACAACCAGACTTTGTTTCAGAGGTTCACAATAGATGGACATGTCATAGCAGGAAAAGCACAGTTGGAATCAGTTAACATTAACGATTGCTGTCCTCCATTTAGGTGAGCCATCTGCAGGCTGCTGGTAGTGTGCATGCTATGACATGCCATCATTAATGTTATTAATTACACATGGCTCTTCCCACGATGTGAAAAAGGTCTGTCTTTAAAGAATAAAAAACCCTCTATTCTTAAGCCCTTGATTTGAAAAACAGCAAAAGAGGAGGGATTCCTCTTCCAGGTAAAGTAAAATTACACCATGGAGAAACAGACTGACAGTATTAGGTAGAGATAGAAAAAACATATTTGAAGACCTTGGATCTGCTGAGCAACTACCAGGTGCCACCAAAATTGGTAGGACCTGGGCCGCATGACCTACTCTCTACCCCCGAGACCTCTTTCTGTTAATTAAGTAGATATTCTGCCAAATATGACCTGACGTGACACACAGAATGAGACATCGCTGTCAATCTTCTTTAATGATACTGATGTCTCAAAACTAAAAAGGAAAAAAAAAACAAAAACTTGTTGATGTTAGAATGTGACACAAGTTGCTTTATAAAATTGTTAGACTCCCCAGAGAAATCTCACAAATCTTGTAAAAATGACATTACAGCATACGCAACTTTTCAAGAAAACTTGCAACACAGATAAGCAAACAGGCTGACACGCACACACACAAACAGACACACGCTCTGAGCTTCATGGGGAATATGGCTGGAATGCGAGATCATCAACACAGCATGTGGAAGGGAAGAGGAGGCAGCAGCCTGCCAGAGTGTTGTTATTCAGGTCCACACGCCTCGGCATCTGTGTCAGCTAATGAGAGAGACTCAGCTCTGTTTCATCTAGTCTCCCCGGACCAGGAATTAGCATCTCCAAAGACAGACACAGCGAGAGGGGCGGAGGGAGGGAGAGAAAGAGAGAGGGAGAGCCAAAGAGAAATGGAGGGAGAGAGAGAGAAAAAATTAGGTGAAAAATAAGTGTGATCGACAGAAAGGCGGGGGGGGGGGTACTGGCTTTCTAGACAGGGAGGTGAATATAAACACAAACTCTGTGTCTCTCTGTCCCTCACACACATGCTGTAGCATATTGACAAGGCAGAGTTAAGTGAGGTGGCGGAGTGTGAGACAGCCCTTAATAGGTCCCTGATGGACCCCCGAGATGAGAGGCCAGCCACTCAACACAGAGGGAGAGGGTCACAGGTCAGAGGCCATCCGATCATTACAGCCCCCCCCCCAATCCACCACCACCACCACCCTTTCCTCTCCCACTTGACTGCACAGTGCCTAATGATTATTAACACGTTAAAACACTTAAGCAGCGCTGGGAGTGAACGCACCCCAGAGAGAGAGAGACAGATGAGAGGAGAGGAGGGAGAGAAAGGGGGAGAGCGAGGTATGGTAATGATGTGCTTGCGCATGATTTGCCAGATAGATATCACTAATCACCTCGTCCCCATCGGGACGAACACTCATACACACACTTTCACTAATACAGGCTATACTTTCACACAGAAACAGTGATATCAATCTAATAAATATTTCTCTTTTGCATTTGACTTTTTTTTTTTCAAAGACATCGTGCATATTTAAAAGGCCTCTCATTTGTGTGAGTAGCGCTTTTGATCTAATTGTGTGTGTGCGTGCATGTACTCGCCTGTGCACATCTGTGTGTACAATTATATTTCTGCACCCTGAATATAGTTCTCTTGTGCAAGAGCATTCGTGCAGCAGGTTTGTCTGTACACAAGTGTGTGTGTGTGTGTGTGTGTGTGTGTTTGTGGAGCAGCGGGGAGCCCTCTCATCTGTTCTTAGCCCAGTAAATGGTGAGTGATTGAAGGGTTTGATGTGGAGTGATTCAGCTGGGAGCCCGTCTGTCTGCGTTGAGCAAGGCTCTTCACGACTCGGAAACTGAAGCCAGCGGAAATATTTTACAGCTGCCGAAGATGAACTCAAACCAAAGAAACCACCCTCGAGAGTTTCCCAAAAGGGATGGTACCCTTCAACGACGCTAAATGGGCTAATGAGACAAGAGTGAGAAGAGAGAGAGATGAACAGAGAAAAATGGTGAGGAATTGTGAGCTTATATTGAATATTTATTGGTTAGAAAAACAAAGATTGCACTGAAATCCTTAGAGACCATTTTCAGAAATCAAGACTATTTAAACATTTCATTTCTAACATTCAGAAAGTATACCCACTAGACTGACACCGTAGCATCTTCACCTCTAATAGTTTGTGATCGGGTCAGGCACTTATCCAAAACCATTGAATTACGATCACTGTGAATCTGTCACTGATCCAAGTATACTCACAAAATACAATTTCAGATTCTCAGCTAAAAATTAACCTGAGAATGGCTACAAAAAACCAGCACCAACCAGTTTTCGACCAGTCAATCAGCCCGCAGTCCAAAAAGTGGTCTTACTGTAAGAGAATCAAATCGGACGTGGGCCAGTACGAAGAGGAATTTGAAGTTAAGTCGTTATTGAACTAATTATGACAATGTATGCTGATGTTAATTTCAGATCACATTGTCCAGCCCTAGTTTGTTTAATTAAAAGACATCAGAACTGTTTCGTCTGGCTCCAGACTGACAAACTGCTACCCTTATCTCTGACTTTTGAGGCCCGGTCACATCACAGCAAAATTCATCCATGCGTCTCCAAACCAAAGTTTGGCCAAATAGGGACTATTCGCCGGGCTATTTGGTATCCTACTGTTAATGGCATGCTAATACGCTAGCCAGCCAAGGTAGCGCTAGTCAGTCAGTAGCTTTCTGAGCTCTTTTTTGAGCTTTTTTCTATTGTCTCTTTACAGCATTGTTTACTCTCCTGACAATTAAACAAAATAGTTCTCCCAGCTAGCAAGCTTACTGTTATTCAAATAAGTCGGCTTATTTGTACCGTTGACTCCTGTCGTATAACTGCCCACAACCCATTCCTCTTTTGCCCCTTGTTATGACAGTTTATACTTTGACAAAAAGACTTAAATAAAACTGGATAGTGACATTAAACTATTTTGAACTCTCTAGCTTTATGTTCCCTCAGAGGTCACTGTCAAGATGGATTGCTATCGTTGAAAAGAGCAAATTCACCACAGGTGAAAATGTTGCGGAAATTTTATGAGGACTTACTTCTGCGGGAGTGACTGCGCTAATTCAGCGGAATGACCTGAAAGTGACATTTTTGTCATTTTAAATGCCGGTGTGATGGAGCCTTTACTCTTCACCTTACTCACTGCTTACATACAAACATACATACTTCTCAGCTGCCTACCGGGTGTAAACTTGTAACTAAATTTCCGTTTGCTTTCAGCATCTACACCTCAGCTGCAGACCCTTCAAACCCTTTCAGTGCTTCAACTTCAAATGACACTTGCTTTAACGTCTTTAATTTCAACTGCAACTCCCCTACAATATATCAGGTGCAAATGATTAAAATTATTTCATTATTTCAATTTTCAGCCTAAGCAAACACATTTATAGGGAATGAATGAAGTGAATGAATGCCAAAATGGCAGCTCGGTCAGATTTTCAGGCTTAGCTAGTCTACATGTCCAAATACAGCCAGGGTGTGTTTATATGAAAAGATTTTGTGGGTTAATGTATTAAGGTAAATTGAGCCATATATGACTCGTGTGTCACTGCTCCATCTGTCAAAGATAGTAACATGCAGCATTTCAGGACTGACATGAAGCATTTCATTTGTGCCATCAGGGAAGGTGTGCAAGTGTGTGATTTTATTGTGGGTGTCCCAGGGGTGTATTGTGTCAGTGGGGGTCAGCTGAGCGGCTGCTGGGGGAGGATCCGCCAGTGAAGTGGTCAAGCAGCCCCAGATGGGTTTCTAATAGTCCTAATCCAACAGGTCACCGTGCTGGGCTCTGCCTCGCTGCCGACCCTCATAACCCCGGTTTTCCTCTCCTTCTGCCTCCTCTTGCTCTCTTTCAACTCCCCTCTGCTTATCTAACCTCCCCCCTCCTGTCTCGCTCTGCCTGTCTTTCCAAAAAAGCAGCAAGAAGCTAATGAGGCTTGGCTGGCGTTTATCCAGCCCTCTATCCCCGTGTGTGTGTGTTTACTTGCTAGTGTGTAAACAAGCTAAGTATCTCCAGGCTAGATTTATTTCCGATATGTCTGCATCAAAATAAATATTAACATGAATTGCTTTATTGTTTCTATAGGCAAATTCATACAGTGACAAAGACATCAGCAGAGTTTGGAAAATAGCTGAAGTCATTGGTAAAACTGCTCTGGAAAGACAGGTAGTCACAGTCCGCAGGAAATGGGAATTCCAAGGTGGATTTTCAGTGGCGGAAGGCAGGGTTTCCGCCCCCATCTCCCAGTGCAGGGAGATACACTCCACCTTGGATAGGATGGTCCTGTTATCTCTCTACGGAACAAACAGATGGGAAATCATTCCCGCTCTTCCCTGTGTCCATGAAGCACCTGCCTGTTTTCCATACAGAGGGACTCTGTATCCTGAGAAACAAACACTAAACAGCCTCCTGGCACATGCTTTGATGCAGAAATCTACCTCTTCCCCAACCTGAGAATATTCTCAATACATCATTAACTCCCATTGCTGAAACTTTGCAGACAGATCGAGCTAATGAGACACATTTCAGAGAGTAGATTTCAAAACCGGTTTGCAGTTTGACAGACCACTATGCCAGTGGTTCACATTTGATATAATTTACAGAGAGCAGCGACAGATAGGAGGGAAGAAGCATGAGGAATCACATGTGATGATGCTATGGGGATGGAGATGGAGAGGAGACCTGTCACACACATCACTGAAGCAGTCATTAGTGCTAAGTGACAGTTTCTGGTGGCCCTCAGCTGGGGAAGCTGAGGAGAGAGAGAGATAGAGAGTGTGTGTGTGTGTGTGTGTGTCAGGGAGGCGAGACAGTGGGATGTAATGTATTATGTCAACAACAGGTTCACTCCAACACTCCCAGCCAATGTGACAGTGTTAATATTGCTGGATTATTATTCAGCCGAGCTGAGCTGAAGGTGTTATGACCTGAGCAGGTGACGGGACTAATTAACCACCGTTTGACCCTGCCTGCCTCAGACAGCTGCTCTGTGTGTGTTGTGTGTGTTGTGTGTGTGTGTGTGTGTGTGTGTGTGTGTGTGTGTGTGTGTGTGTGTGTGTGTGACTGTGTGTGCACCCACTTAGAGTTTAAGATATCATTTTTTATTCCTCCGCTATTGAGGGTGAAGTCATTGTGTGTGTGCATCAACCCGTCCGTCAAACGTCTCAATCATCAAATTTCAGGTGGTATCCAGCGCATGATTTGATTTGCATAGGAGACAAATTAAATGATCTCACAGCTGTTGGCACAAATAATCGAATTTTAAGTCTATGGATTTAAGATTCTTGATGAAATCAGGTGTCAAGAGGTAATACTGCAGTGTGCAGTCAATCAGTCAGAGGGATGCATGTGTGAAAGGAGCTTTTTGATTTCATGTATTGAAGTCTGTGTGGGAGTGTGCTGGTTGGCTGCTGATGAACTGTAAATACCATCATGTGAATGACACTTAATCATCAGCAGGCAGGTGTCCGTTAGCACAGAGAACATAACATGGGCTGAGAGAGCCTGTGACTGTGACTGTTTTGCGCTTCCACAGAGTTGGAGGGCTTGCAAGAGACAGTTAAAAAAGAATAGTCAAAAGCCTCCATTCCGAGAAAACCCCAATGACATCATCCGGGTTACTTCCTCAGACTTTAGCGAGCTCCTCCAGAGCCACAGAAGACTCTGTGCAACTGTGCTCTCCATGGCAAGTAAACTAAACTTTTTATGTGTAAAATCGTAAAAAAAAAATCGAGTAAAATTGAGTGCCGATTTAAGCTCTGAATTGATCTGTCCCTGTGTTCCCATTAATTCAAACGCATTTCAAATGGCCAAACCCTAAACTACATTGTAGAATCAACACCGGTTGGCTACTCCGCGGTGCTTGTTATTGTTGAACTATAAGGCATTTGCATTTTAGAAAGCGGATGGAGTGGTTACTGATTGTCCCGAAAGGGAGCTGACTCGCTCATGGAGTTTTCTACTGGATCGTTTCAGTTCAAATTTTGAGCAGCTACCTGTAAGAGAAACCAAAGCAAACACACTCCGTGTCCAGTGAATTCTTGTGGGCCCCATATGCCCTGCACACTTTAATCTTTAATGACATGGTGATGATGGAGTACTCTTGACCTCCAGGTTTGCACACCCACAAACACACGCACACACACAGACACACACACACACACACGTTAAATCTCTGCAGCTCCTTTAGTTCAGTCATCCGTCGTGTCTTTTAACTTGTCAGCGTTCCTACAGACTGGTGACTTCCCCAGTTCAACTCCTCAACAATAGGCAGGTGCTATCCGGAGCTGGGGAAAGCTGGCCTGCCATTGTCCCCGCTGAAAGCCCAGTTATTCATTGCCCGTGAGTTAAAGAGCTGACCCTGGTGTAACACTGAAGGAGCTGGCTATCAACACTGAGGCCCTTTGTCTGGCCCAGCCTCGTCTCTGATCACCCTGTAATGAACTGAGAGCTCTGTCGAAAATTTACCGCCTTCTCCCCTCTTCTCCCTTTCATCCCCCTCTCTGCCTTGTCTTCATTTTTAGTGCTCTTTTTTTCAGCAGACATCATTTTAAAGGGTTCTCCTCCCACTAGAGCCCCTTATACAAAAAGAATGCCGACAATATGAGATGGGCCATTAATTTCCTCTCAATTCATCCCAGTTGTTTTCCCCTCTTCTCCTGTCTTCACTCCTTTCTTTTTCTCGCTGTGTTTTGTTCGCCTTCTCCAGCTCTATAGGGATGTGTGATGTGGTCTCTTCATCCCATAGGGGTCCAACAGACACACACAAACACACACAGACACACACACAGACACACACACACACACACACACACACACACACACACACACACACACACACACACATACATACATGAGTAGGTGAGAGTCCTAAATGAATCACCTCCTACTGCTCCTATAATGGGGAGTTAAACGCTTTACGACATTTAATCATTACCTCACACAGGCAGTAGTCCCACACACACACAAAAAAACACACAAACTGTTACCTCAAACACAATCCTTATCTGTGGAAAAAATACATTCAGGACATATGCAAAACTGTTCCAGGATCCGAGCAGTGGCCAAACATTTTTTGGTCTGGCTAACATCTTATTTTTTCCCTCAAAATATTTCCTCAATCTGGAATTGGTGATGAATTTCTGTGAACTGCGGATGGACCTGCTGTAATAAATCCTCTCCTTGAAGTGTGTGAGTGAGAGTGCATGGTTGAGCGTATGTGTGTGTGTGTGTGTGCGTGTGTGTGAGCGAGCGTATGTGTGTGTGTGCATGTGTGTGTATGTGTGATATCCCAGGGTAAATTGTTTCCTCCAGGCTTTGAGAGGTGGGCATTCAACAGCCTGCCAAAAGAGCTATAGGCGATAATTAAATGATTCCACGCTTGAAAGGAGAAAGAAACAGAGAGAGAGAGAGGGGGGAGAGAGCGATACTGAGACAGAAAAGGATGGAGGAGAGAGAGAGCGAGCTGGACGGAGTGTGAGGAAGGGAAAGGGAAACAGAGAGACATAGATTTAGAAAAGAGGAGTTTTGTTTTTTTTGCCACAGTGTGGGATAGCATCACACTCTGTGGGCCAACATGCTGCGAATCCAACCCAGTGCCTGAAGCCAGCATGGAGATAAAGAAACATCATTAATCGGCCATGTTGGAGGAGTCTAAATCAGAATGGCTCCTGTCAAATGCCAAACGAACACGTTTAATTCCAACCCCAGCTTTTCTTTTTACCTTTATTTCTGCTGTCTTGTTCTGCAGCATCCGGCTTCCAATCACCACATTTTTAAAAATGTAGACCCAGTACAAACCACAGTCATCTTCAGCAGGTCTGGACTGGAGCAGCTGGGTGTTCAGGGCTTTACTCAGGGGCAGTGCAGCAGCTGTTTTAGTATGAGTGGAGAGTGTTAATTTTTTTCATCAGATTCCCTTCTATTTTTTTTTTCAGTTAGACCACTATTTAACTAAAGCTTATAAATGTTTGGTGATTAGCAATGCACCAAAAGGTTAATCCCATCTATTTCCAACCATATTGCTACAACACAGTGCTGAAATGAATAGTTTATTAATCAAGTAGTGGATTTTGATTGAGTTTGGAGACTTGTGAGAGACAGTTTTAAAAAAGAATGGTCAAAACCAAGGCAAAAAGAGACCAAGATCTCCTGACTTTGTGGAACTTGGAATAATGGATCCCACATTTCCCATAATTCACTTCGATGGTGTGTCGTCATTAACCTTTCCTGACCACATTGTCCACAAACCCAGTCTGTGGTGGGAGGAAAGAACCCCCCCCCCTTTAACAGAGTAGTTTCATATGTGAAATCCAATATTTCACATGTTAAGTCTAACATTTCAAGTCATATGTTTTATATGTGCTAATTTGTAAGGGCAACTAATATCATAAATTGCCTCTTCCTCCATTTCTCACACCTTTTCTCCACCTCCCATTCAATAGGCAATCCAGCGGTTTAGTATGCACTCATTTACATTCCTCAAACTGTCACTCAAAAACAGACACACAGAGAAATTGTTGCTGTATATGCCAATTTTTCAAGACTCAGAGCATTCGGTTCTCATCACTTGACACCTGCAATCGCTCAGGTTCCAATGCTCAAACAGAAAAAATCTCTCTCTCTCTTTCTCTGTCTCTTATTCTCTCGCTCACTCTGACAGTAGGTGTTGCATACTAATGTGTGTGTCTCAGGGGGGCGAGATGAGGAAGTCCTCTCCCATTACTCAGTGCCCACCAGCTGGGCAGGGGCAAGGGCTTCAGCAGCCAGACAGATGGTACTGTCACCCCCTGCTCACACACACAAGCACACACACACACACACACACACACACACACACACACACACACACACACACACACACACACACACACACACACACACACACACACACACACACACACACACACACACACACAATGGTGTAACAGTAAGGAGGAAGTCATTAGCCGGGAAAACCACAAGATTCCTTATTGAACGAGGGGAAGACAAGGAGTAAGGGAGATATAAAGAGGGAGGAAAAAAGGAGGGGAGAGAGAGAGAGAGAGAGAGAGAGAGGGTTTTATCCTAAACTGAGTTCTGCTGAGGCAATCTGTCATGGTTGAAGTAATTGCCCTCGTCTTGCGTGAATGAAGTGATCTGTCATCGCCCACAGCATTACTGCCTTAAGAACTGCTCTGAAACACACACACACACACACACACACACACACACACACGCAAACATACAGAGACGGTCAGAAAGCCGTGACCCTTCTGAACGCCCCAACTCAGATGCATGCAGCTGTGACATCTTGAATAAACCGCCCTTCGAAAAATTTTGGCTTAGGCAAAAAAAAAAAAAAAAAAAAATGAAAAAAGACACACAGCAAGCCTCTCTCCTTCCATCTCCGTCACCCATACTCACTCTTTGTCTCTGCAGATAAAGCATGTGAGTGTTGCAGAGAGTAAAGTGGCTGATTCTGGCTCTGTTTTATCAGTAAGAGTAGAGTGGGCTAGAGTCTCATTAGATCAACATCCTCTGGTCTTATATTTGAGCTTATTTGGTTTGGTTGATACACTGTGTTGAATAAGAAAACAAAGGGGGAAGGGAGATATAATTGCACTTTAACTGCTGTTATCGGACTAATATTTGTCTATGCGGTGAAAGGAGCCATTAGTCACATTGATTAGGAGTCATTATTGGACTGTTGGGTGGTGAGCTGGGCTGAATGGCTGTACACGTTGGTTGAATGTTGAGCATTAGTGTGCACTGAGTGACAAAAAATTGGAAAAATAAATTTCAGGCTGATATTTTCATGAAAAATTGGAATGTTTGAATACAAAAAATATTCACAAAGGCTAATATTCACAATCATTTTGTATAGCTTTCACAAAAATGCCTGTATATCACACCGCATCAGACTTTAAAACTAATCAAGTTTGCAGATGACACCTTATCAACAGGTTTTTGTCACAATGAAAAAAAGCCTCATGGGGAATAGTTTTGTTAGCTGTTGTACATCGCTTCAGCCAGATAGTTCTTCTTTTCAATGCCACAAAAGTAAAATAAATGCTTACTGATCTGCTCAGACAGAACCTTTCCATCCCTCTGCTTACCATGGATCAAAATCAGCCCCCCCCAAATTTTCTTGGCAGTAAACTTTATTTCCAGCTTTCTTAAGTGGGAGTGCATTACAAAGGCAATTTTTACCAAGGGACATCATAAAAAAGAATGGTTTTCCTAAGGCTAATGTGGACATTTGGAGTTTTAGAAAAGAGGCTGTAATTTTTTTTCATAGCAGTGCTGAATTCATAATAACTTCTCTCACAGTTGCTTGCTGGCGACCAGTCCAGTGTGTACCCTACTCCATGTCAGCTGGGATCAGCTCCAGCCCCTCAAGGATAAGCAGGTATTTCTAATGGATGGATGGATCAATATGATGCTGAAGCCAAGAGACAGTTATCTTAGCTTAACATAAAGACTGAAAACAGCGAATTCAAGAAAGAATAATCCACCTACCAGCACCTATAATTGCCATTAATTAACTCGTTATATCATAACAACAATATACGTTGTTTAATCCGCAGTGCAGCCAAAGTGTTAAATCGTCAATTTGTGGTTTTACGGGGTATTACGTGCTGGCCAATTTCTTGGTTGAGAGGACTGACTTTATCAAGTCCCCACTGGCTTCCTTGTAACCTCATGGTAACGATAAGACTCAATATCAATCTAACAATCTAAATCCTGGGAAAAAGGGAATAAATGTATTTCCAAATCTTAACCTCAGTTTATTTACTATACCCTTGATCTTTTCCTAGTCTTAATATTACCAAAGTTTTAATGCATAGGTTTTGCAGAAGGAAGTAATTTTAACACTAAAAGGTCAAAACCTAGTATATGTTCTGGACCACCCTTTGATTTTCTCCTACTCTCTGTGCTCACATTTACAGTAATTTAATACAACTGAATTCCCAATAAAGCTGGTCTCATTGACCTCTTTTTCTGTTTCTGCTGTCAGACAACAGAACAAGTTTGAAATAGTGACTGAAACATGGCCCATTAAGACAACATGTTAAGCAGCAGTCACTTCCAAGCCATTTCCAAGCTGCTGCTCTGCACTGCTCAAATCCTGATTTTATAACCACAACGTTGTGTTACAAAATCACCGTACACATTAGTTAAAGACAATGTCTGTGCTGTAATTTCAGCTATATTTACTTGTAAAATGATCGCTCAGGGAGAAAGTTAGAAAGTCGTTCACGTCTGTGTCAGCTGCCGTGCAGTCAGCTGAATGAGACACATAGAGAGGTCTGCATGTGGAGGGAAAACCTGACCTTGGATCACGGGGCAATACTGGCGCCTCTCTTCTACGGCAAGTAGCTAAGGTATGTTCAAAAAATTGCTAGATTTGTAGCTAGGTGCTTTTTTGAAAAAAAGTCGCTAAAGGCCTGTAAAAACCCTCCTGACGACGCAATAGAAACTGTTTGCACCAATTCATTTTGAAAGAAAAATAGCCAATGGGGAAACTCCAACACTCGGCCGGCTGACCAATGGTTTAACTTCTGCACTCAGTCAGTCAGTCATTCACTGACATTCACGTTTCGAAGGCTGGCCTCGCTGTTGCGGTTCAGCCGAAAATACTGGCATTGCTCATAATCCCTGGTTTTGCAGAACTGTCCAGTAATAATATTATTTTCTGGCACTAGGGTTGCTATGTCCTGCTTCGACACTAGCATTGGGAGAAACACTTATTATTTATCTATTTAGCAAGGTAAGGATCTAATTTAAAGATTCAGCTTCAGTTAAGATGCAAAAACCAATGTAACAGTCCTGTAATAAATTCCACATTTTTGTTGACACTGTCAGACAGGTGTTGATCCAACTTTATGGAAATTTTTGAGGAGTTTTGCAGAGTTTTGTGTGAATTGCAGATATTGTACAGGTGTTACTGTGTCCACCCCTGTACATACAGTACCTTAAATCACAGATGCATCCCCACATGCACAGAAAATCACCACCTCCTCCATCACCTCCACATGTGCACATTCACACCAACAGACGGTCAAATAGACATACAGTCTGTCATATTTGCGGCTGGTAAACAAGCACTGAGAGGCTGTTAAAGCCGGCAAGCTGAGTAAACCAGAGACAACAGTGTGCTTAATGAACTGGGCTGCCTCCCAGCACAACATCTCATCATCACTTGGACTTAAACCACTCAGCTGCTAATTGGCTGAGCTGCATGGAGCCGCTGTGAGGAATGCAAGCTCCCCACCTCCACTGTTGCTTCTCAAAGGCTTGACAGACAGCAGCAAGAAAGACTCTGTTATTGAGTCTTTGCATGATATGTGTCAGTCAGGCCCTCTATTGGGTTTGACTATGTACATCCATAAATGCACTGAGTCACTCTATAGTCTTGTGTTTCCACTATAATTTGTATTGATGGTTTTTTTTTTTTTTTTTTGTTTTTTTACAATTCCTCACTCTCACAGTATATTTTTTATATGTTTTGATTGCTAAAATTGTTGGTGCATAGAGTTTGCTGTCGCAATTTGCACTACACTTCCCAGAGAGCAGCCTTAATAAAACAGCAGCCAGTGTTGTGACATCTTCCTCTTGAATTTTCAGATGGTAAAGTGTGAGTTTCTGCAAGTACGGCACTCTTTTCCTCATCTGTTTAGCTGTGGTGGCTATCATTGCTAATGCTAGCTACCCAGTTCTTCTTCTTTTGTAGATTCCAAACCAACAAATAAAGACCATCACTTCCTGTGTGCTAGATTATTTGGATCAGGAAGGCCCTACCAGACAGATTACCTAATGCAAAGATTCATAAATTTGAATATAAACTGAAATACATTATTTACAAACAATCATTTATTTATACGAAAAGTTGCTGATTATTCTTTCAGTCTTGACTGTGTTATATCCAATCTCTTTTCCTGCTGTGCTATCCCAATTTTCCTACACATATCATGAAAGTGTTATCTCACCTTCATTTTATTTTACAGTTTCATACATTTTGGAATTACACCTCTAAATTGATATGTTTAAATAAATGAATGACTTTTATGTTGAAGTACTTAAGGAGATTTCTGATTGAATGCCTCTGCGAAATACAAGAACAAATGATGGTCAAACACTGTACGAACAATGGTTACTTGTGCAGCAAGCAATTCACTAACTACATCACCGTTTTTTGGAGGTAGATATTTCTCCTCAGGGTCAGACCAACCTCATTGCAGGGTGGAGATGTTTCAAGCGAGTGTAGGGTTTAGGAGGAAGTTGATAGAGCTTAAGAGCAGGAAACACACCCAAAAGACTCGTGGTCAAAGCCTGAAAGTAAAGTAAAAAATGCCAGCACATCTCTGCAGGAAGTTCAAGTTCATGTATCTATTTGCTTTACTGTGCCTTTGGTTTATTCAGGGAGTGTGCAAATAGTTGTGACAAGCATATGAGTAATATGGCTATTGGGGATGGATTTCAGTACTGATGATAATGATACATTTTTCAAATTAAGCTGCTTATAGCTGATAGTTTGTGCTGATATTCAATGTCAGAGCATTTTCATGCCAAAATTCCCCCAAATTACAATAAGTTTCTGCTTAAGACAATCTATGATTTAAAAGAGCTATATGTAAAGTTTATCTGCCGCTGAATATGGTTTCTCACCGGGAATGGGTGGTGGTGATAATGCTTGCCAAGAGCTTCAAAGAAACCATTGTTTTTTTACAAGACAAGAGGTTAGAATATGCCCTGTGGGCAGAATATGTCTTCATCCAGACATCCTGGGCAGACTGGACGCTACAGTGGCCCACTATTGAAAAAGTGGAAATACAATATGGGACGGGCCAGGGGTAGCTGGTTAGCATGCTAACTTCAGTAAAAGAAAAGAAGTGATAGAAATAGATGAAAATCAAGACTTAAGACTGGCGTTGCTTTCCACCACTGGAGAAAGCTCTGGGTGAGTAAAGGAATGAAGTTTGATGCTGAACTCACAACATCTCTTCTAGACTGGTAAATAAACAGCTGTTAATGCTAATGTTGGCTATGTAGTGACAGAAAAAAATTACATATAGCACCTTTAATCCGCCCAGATAACTGTACTTTAAAGTTAATCTCTGGGTTTAAACAAAAGGATTTATACTCTGAGTTTTGGCATAATTTAATTTATGTGCCATCCATTGAAAGCATTGCACTTGTGATACTGCTCAGCAGGGGTTATAAGTAACGCATTACTTAACTACTTGTTACAGTACAATTAGCCTACATTTTTCAGCAACAACTAGCGTAAGGGATCACAATTTCAAATTCAGTAATTACATTACAGTTGCAAAACCAGTTACACGCTGTTACTTTGAAAGTTTGGAGATCGGCTAGGTCGCTGTCTTACTGGGAGTTTGATGGAGGGCTGATATCAGTTTGCTCTCTCTGGGTTCAGTGGAGAAAGTGGTCTGGTAAAATATTAGCATGACACAAAATCTAGAAGTGTGGGGAGATGGTTACCCTCCGACAAAAGAGGAAAGGTGTTCTTAGATGGATAGCAAACATAAGTCCACATGAATTAATCGTAACTTGTAGCTTCCCTCTGAGGAAGAAACTCCTAGAGTGTTGCTGCGTGCATTCACCAGGGCTGATGTAAAGCTAGCAGTTCATGGTAAGTAAATACCTCCAAACTGTAAGGTGGCTGTTTTTAAACCATAAGGCCTTGTTTTATGTTTCTGCACATTAAATACAGAACATGTGACATGTTGTGTAGGATTTGCAGTTATCTAGAGGCATCGTTGAGCACCTTGAGCTCAGTGGAGAAAATAATGTAGCTAATAATGTAACTCTTACTTTTGTTGTTGTGTAAATAGTGAATTAATGTAATAACTTTTTCAAGTAACATTTAATGAGTAATAAATTGCATTTGTCAATTAACTTGCCCAACACTACTTTTCAGCATTAAAAATGTTCTTGTAGAGTGATACAACTTTTCCCCCCAAAAGGATTAATATCAAAAAACTCTCACATTGTCAGTTGGGGGTTTGGTGCCAAATGTCTACAAATGTAACCAAATTCGTACTTTAGTCAGATAGCTAATTATAAAAAAGAACAAAGGAAAAAGAAAAAAAGACAGCTTTTACAATTAAAACTTACAAAGGACAAGGTAATACAAACTGTAAACCATACTTTGTTTCATTTTACTTCTTTTGAAAAGTCTCGACATGAGCATTTATACGATTATGTGACAGTAAAATCATTGCAGGATGAAACAGCTTTTGAAAAAAGACATCCCTGAGTGTGTTTGGTGAAAACCCATCTACACTGCCATCATATCAGCAAATGATAACACTGGTATTGGCTGGTATCCCATTTATATTGACTGATCAGTAATGGCTTGTATCATTCAGTTTTGTCTAATTCCACTGTAACTACATAGTCATACTATAATTAGTCACACAGCAATTTCTACAAAATATGACTTTAACATAAGAAGTATGAAGCTTTGGAATATAAAAAAAACATATGACCTTATATAAAGCCATAAGCTTCAATTTTAGCTGGAGGAAAGAGACACACTGCAACTCACCATCTCCCTCTCAATGGCAGTTAATAGGTGATTAAGCCCTGTTGCAGACAGTGGGCCGCAGGGAGCCAATTGATCTGACCCTTGACCCCTCACTCTGACGGAGGGGGTGGCTGGAGGTCAGGCGTGTAAGGGATACCCTCTTTATCCCTCTCCCTGAACTGGAGCTCAAAGCCGGAGGAGGCACCCAACCAGGATCCGAAGGTCCCTGGGGCCCCCCACCACCAGCATCACATTCATATGGTCAATATGAGCCAGAAAAAAAACACCTTGGTGCTCTATGGACCCTGCGATGCTTTGACCTGAGCCAAGTATCTTTGATTTTCCCAAGGGTAACTTACTTCTGCTTTGAATAGACTCCTATTGGATGAGCAGAATAGATACTGCATATGAGAACATAGAGTTACACAATATCTGTTATACGTGACTAGTTTGGATACAGTCCTAACTTCTTCAGCTTGGTGATCTCTGTTGGTCCTGAAGTGAAGACTGTGCTGATCCGTCTCTCAGTCAAGGACTTGTAGGGGATTTTCAGTGGAGAGGACTGTGTAATGCCACTTCTCTTTGAGGTATCCATTGAAGTCAGCACTATTGCATTAAGCTTACTGGTCTTCCTAGGGGCACCTTTTCATCACAACCCACACACACACACACACACACACACACACACACACACACACACACACACACACACACACACACACACACACACACACACACACACACACACACACACACACAGCCACGCACACACACCACATACCTTACACTCCCCCTTTTAAGTTGAGGTATTGTCTTTAACAGCATTATAACGGTATCATTCCGCTCCCACTGTGAACAACAAAGACAAGAAACACCAAATCCTAGAACACAGCAATCTGTGTGTATGTGTGTGCTCTTTAAAGCAATGCTAATGGGCCCTAAGAAGCATTAAAGTGACCCCTACTGTAACAAAAGAGTTAATAATCCGTTTAGAAAACAATCAGATCCCTGGCCATGAGAAAAGCCCCCCCTCTAAGTCTTTCTGTAAAGAGGAGGAGGTGGGAATTCACCTTTTTTTCAGTCAGCAATCTTGTTGAACATTGCTTGTTTTCATCGTTCTCTCTATAGGGAATGATGGAACTGTATTTAATGGCAGCTCTCAACCGCAGTCGGCGAATAAAAACACAACACAGTTTCATTTCACAAGCGGGGTCAACGTTTTGAGCGGTTGAAAGTAACCCTCGCCGGAGGTCAGGGTTTGTTATCAGACCCATCCACTGTAAATGAGTCCCATTGGACTTCTAAAGGAGCTATTAACAAACAAACGCTGGCGCGCCCGTTAATTGCTAATGATAGACTCTTTGTCTAGTGTTTCCCCTCTGGGTCAAAATGTTCAACCAACAGGATCCATCTCCAGGCGAGTTGCTGTCAGTTCACACAGCCACTAATATAATAGATGATATAAGCCATTAAGACTAAGATTGACATCTCTTGTGCTGCATGTCAAATATCATGGTGATTAAAAAAGTGTTACCGAGTAATAAAATAAGTACAAGCTCAGTGTGAGGGATCATAAAACTTTGGGCAGCTGAATGTATTACCTCAGGCTGGCAGGCTTATCTGTTATGCGTCAGAGTGATCCATCTGTTTTAACATCAGGTCAGACCACTGCTTATCTTCGCTGTCAAGTAGGTGAGGACAGCTTTTTTCTTTATCTCTCTGCTGCTTGTTCTTCCTTCCCTCCCTGTGGTCTCTCCACAATCCTGACATCCTGGAAACTGATCACAAAGCCTGCGAAAGACAATTCATTTAGCAAAAATAATAATCCGAGTGAAGAAATGTGACAGTGAAGTGAGATAATTCGGCTTCTTATCAGCTCTTATCAAGTGTCATTTTCTTTGCAGCCGTGGAGTGGCCGGACTTGCTCTGGTATGTTTTTCAGGAAATTAACATTTGTATCATGAAAGCACTAGAAACACTAGGAAAAGGTATTATTATATCACCCTATCGTGAACATTTATCATACAGTTTAAGAAATTTTTTAATATTACTGGATTCTATATGACTAAAGGGCAGTGTCTGGTAAGTTACTTGTAAAATGTAATCAGTTTTTTACGTATTGCTCATTGAAAATATAATCAAGCTTTTGTAATTACCGAAAAGCAAAAGTAAGAAGTTACATTACTTTTTACATGCCTTTTGTTACTCAGCCCAGCTACATCAAAGTTGCCTTTAAACAACTCCAAATTGTCCATACCCACATGTACAGAGGAATTATATACATGTGGAAACATATTTAATGACCATTAATAGCTAGTTTAACTTTAGCCCTGGTGAGTGTGCGAGCAGCACTTCAGAAGTCCTGTCCTCAGACTGAAGCTGTCATGTTCACATACAATCCAACTTCCTAAAAGTAGGTTTACCTGCAGATAACATTAGCAAGCTAGCTAAGAATTTAGACAAGATTGGAGCTACCTGGAGTTGCATTTCTCCTCTTTCGGTAGACGCTAGAAGCAACAGCTATGCCTCAACAGAAGTGCTTGGTGCAGAAACCCTCTCCCCTAGTTACAGAATTTGAAGGGCTGTGCCTGACAATTGTTAACTTTCCCACACTGGCAATGCGACATTCATGCCCACTTCACAGAGCATTGACCATGTGTAGATGTGAGAAAATTGGCAGATTTTGAACTTTTCCATTAAACTGTCTTTTTTCATTCTTTACACAACTATTTCTGTCACTTTTTGCGTATACAACTGAGTCCAGCTAAGGCTTTCTGAAAATGTGAGCCATTATCCCTGTGTTACAACAGGTATCATGTCTCACCCCTCTCTCTGACAGATGGCTTGTAACCCCGCCTTTGAGTTTGGCTGTTTTCAGAACTTCAGATGTGGTTGGACAATACATCGTACGAACTATTTCTTTTATAGCATAACCCAGTCCATGGCTAATGTTAGCCAGCCAGCTAAGAAAACACAAATATAAAGCTGTGCCCGCAATCGTTCACTCATTCACAATCCTTATATAAGACACACTCAGTAGTTTATAGTGAGCAGTAAATTGAGATTTCAGACACATTTAAATTGTTGCCATTTTGTAGAGTTGCGCAATGGTAATTGTTCCATCAATAGAGCGCAATGCAGTGCATTATGATCGTTAACAGAAAGTATTGTATATTCCATGGAGAGTACGTTTTTCATTCCATTGTGGGTATATCTGAATGGACTATGTAGAAATGTAATAATCAGAAATTGGATACTCAAATAAAATGGTGGACAGTGACTATAGTTCACTCTATAATAAATATGGAGTGATTTTGGGCCCAGCCAAAGATAACTTTTGAGTTACTAGGGGTTGCATTTCTCCTCGTTCGGTTGAGGCTAACCACCACTGAAAACCCCCAGCCCCTGTGTAAAGCTAACGTGTTTACTATGGACATTTTAATAAATTATTTTATTTGAACCATAAATCACTGTTTCAAATTCTGTCTTGTAAGCAAGGCAGAACCGAGTTCTTTTCAAAAGTCTCTATGGATGCCAAATAAGCCAATTATTTAATCATTATTGCATTACCCCTATCATCTCTCCATTGTTGAAGTGTTAGCAAACACAAGAAATCATCTTTATGATTGTTTCTGGGTGTCTTACTTCAGTGCAAATTACCCAGGAGGAAATGGCCATTGCAAGTGGATTGTGGGACTTTATTCGAATGTTTCCTGCGGTAAGTTATTCCTTTGTCTGGGCCAAGCTAATAGCAGGGAATGGGATTCAAATAGAGTCAAGCTGCCTCCTGAGATCCCTCAATCCACCGTCGCCATAAAAAGAGGTCTGAGGCCAGTCTAAATATTTGGTAGTCTTAGCAGGTTCATGTTAAAAGACACACACACGCACGCACAGCACACACACACATGCGGTGAATGCACAAGCAGGCCGAGGCTGTGAAGTTGAATGGCATAGCTCAAAGCCTTCCTCCCCCTATTCCTGCTTCTTTCTCTCTCTTAACTGCCAAACCATTCTCCCCCTTTCTCCAGCTCAGAGGAATTCATTAACTGCCTCTCCACAGAGACACTATGGAAATCAGGCAGCTACAAAGGCAGAGAGAGAGGCAGAGAGAGAGAGGAGGGAGGGAGGAGGGAGGGGTGGTGGTGGTGGTGGTGGTGGTGAATGGGGCTATATTATCCTATTAGATGGTGGATATGTCTCGTTTCCCTCCCCTGTCATGAGAAAAACATTAATTTTAAGTGAGAAACGAGACAGAGGGAGGGGAAGAGAGGGATGGAGAGAGAGGGGGAGATGGTGAGGGTCTTTAACATTGCTCTTTTATCGAGCTGAAATGGAGAGTCCCCTGGCTCCATTTACCTTGGCAATGAGGATAGAGCCGCTCTCCATGAATGCCATTTAAAATGCCATGGAGATTAAGCATCCTCTCTCTCTCTTTCTCTCTCTCTCTCTCTCTCACACACACACACACACACACACACACACACGCACGCACACGCAGCAGCAGCAGCAGCAGCGGCAGTGGTTGCGGTGGTGCGCTCGTCATAATATGTGTTTAGGAAAACAGCTTTGAGATTCATGAGTAAAGCCCTCTAGGTGCCAGCGCTGAGGAGGGAAGAGAACGGAGAAAGAGACAGAGAGGACCATCACTTAGCCAGAGTGGGCTTTAAGCACTGTAATTAAATCATTAGAACCCCCCCCCCTCCCTCCCTCCCTCCACCCACAACAGCCCCTTCCTCTCCCTCTAACTCTCCCTCTCCTCTCTCTCTCCCCTCGCAGCTCAGCCAAGCTCATCAGGGGCTCCAGTGTGAAATGATGAATCTGTATTTATGGGGATGGAGTAATTACACAGCTAACCTCTGAGGGAACCCGGGAGGGCCACAGGGCCACTGAGCGGGGCGCAGGGTGCTCAACCTCATTAGCACTGCCGGAGTGTGTGCTTGTGCGTGACAGAGTGTGTGAGACGCGGTGTGTGTGCCCGTGTGCGTTCAAAGGAGCGGATTGAAGCAGAGCAGCGGTTTTGATAGTTAAGCCTGTCAATGAGGAAACATCAATCTGCGTCCTTTCATATGTTAGGGTCAATTTGTACAGTTTCCCCACTTAAAATATATCTCTCTCTCAAATGTGCACTTCTACCAAATTTTTCTAATGCCAAATATACTCAACAACACGAGTGACTTTATACCTAGGCCTGACAGAGTACAGTAGTCCATTCTTCCCAGCAAACATCTGTCATTTTCCACTCCGCAGCCCCTGTGCGCTCCACATCTCCGCTTCTCTCTTATCCTCCCCAATCTCCGTCATTCCATTCAGTCCCCTTTATCTTCGCTCTGAGAAATATGCTCCGCTGACTTCCGTCGATAATCACGGACATTCCTCGCAGATCTGGCCGACCATATCGATGCCTCCCGGCCCATCTGCTGGCCAGGATGTCCCGGCATACCCTGCGGATCAGCTGTCAGAGCGTGGAGAAAACAGTTACACCTCAAATATGCCAGAGAGAAATGTTCAAAGTGCAACAGTTGCTTCTGCTTCTTCTTCTTATTGTTATGATTATTATCATTTGAGGCATTAGTATATATAATTTGTGCATTTCTTCTAAAATCTTGTGGCTATTACTGGTGTTATAACGACATGTGCATAACAGCGGGACTGTTTTGTGGGTGCATTCGTTAAATAAAGCCACACTGTCCACAAAGAGGCAAATACACATGCACACACTTGCACACACTTCGCTGTTTCCTTTTCTGTACAGACACAGTGAAGACTGCAGAAATTAGATCACACACACACACCTTCGCGCGCGCGGACAAACACACACACACACACACACACACACACACACACACACACACACACACACGCACACAAAAACACGACCTAGGCTAACCAATGCACTAATCGCCTGCCCCGGGCATAGGAGGAGCTTGGTGCTTAAGTAGGCTGCCAATCAGTCAGTCAGCTCCACATCCTGGAGCTCCTGCGGCCAGACGCACGCATCACTCCGCACTCGAGGTGCCAAACTGCGGCTCTGCAACAACTCCGGTTCGGTGGAGAGAAGCTTGACAGTTTCTAAAAAAAGGGGGGACTCTGGTGATTTAGACACCCCCTTCATCCTCTGCTTCTTCTTCTTTCTGGGGATTCCTACTTTCCCTTTTTTTTTTTTTTTTTTTTTTTCCTGCCTCCCCTTGCTGTTGTGTGACTTTGACTTTTGGGAGAGATTTACTGTAAGCGTTATCCGGACATGTCTTTCCCTCAGCTGGGGTACCCCCAGTTCCTCAGTGCCTCCCATGAGGTGTACGGGGGCGAGCGGCCGGCCTCTGCCCGGGAAGGAGGCGCCGAGGGCGGCGTGAGCTCGTCCGCCACCGCCGCGGCTGTCGGCTCTATGCTGGGGATGTACGGGAGCCCGTGGGCGGCTCATAACTACAGTGCCTTTCTGCCGTACAGCGGAGCCACAGACCTCGCCCTCATCTCCCAGATGGTGAGAGCTGATACTTGTTCCACCGAAGACCGAAGCGGCTCAGGTGTTGACGAAAGAGTTCCCACAGGCTGATCTTGTGCTTAATGTTAAATAACACAGCAGTTTGAGCGATGGCTCAGGGGGGTTGTGATATCTAAATACGCTGCCCGTTCGTTTTCTGCAAAATGTATGGGTTTACAATCGCCAACAGATAACAATTCTATTAAATCCAGTCCGCACATTGTGGGTTTAACAATTCGCTCAATATGCGGAGAGGTGTATTGCAAAATAGGCTCGTGAAGGATTATACATGAGAGAAATCCAGCTTCTTTGGAAGCACAAGAGTACAACTTGACATTTTCAGATTCCGATTTATTGTTTTCTTTGCTGTAAATTATGGGAATCACAAGGGGGGGAAAAAAAAAAATCACCACTAATTTAAGCTTAATAGACAAGGCAGTAGTAGCCTCTATGTTTTGGAGAAAAAAAACAGGGTTTATTAATGAGAAAAATACAATTAATAAGTGATGTAAAAAAACATGTTTAGAGACTGTTTAGAAATTAATTGTATTCATTCTGTGTTCGTTAAATCTAAAAAATGGAAATATTTCAATATAACTTAAAAAGGCAGCCACTTTAGAAATAAAATGATTGTTCTAGGCTATTTTCGTAATTCGGGGTATGGCTAATAGCCTCTTCAGTGCCAAATTTACGACACACTGAAACTTTTAAAAACTTTTTTTCTGCATTAATAATAAATCAAATGTTTCCTTTGTTTGTTTGTTTATTTTTTTTTTTCACGTATTCACTGAACCCGAAGAGGGAACCATTTCGAGATAAGTCGCTCAACAAGTTGCCGCCTCTTTCTCCAACAACATTTCAGGGCTCCCAGTATGAGCTGAAGGAGAGTCCGGGCTCGCACCCAGCCTCCCTGCCCGTCCACGCCGCTCAGGGCTTCTACCCGTACGGCCAGTACCCGTACGGGGACCCGTCGAGGGCCAAGACGGCCACGCGGGAGACCACGAGCACCCTGAAGGCCTGGCTGCAGGAGCACCAGAAGAATCCCTACCCGACCAAAGGAGAGAAGATCATGCTCGCCATCATTACCCGGATGACGCTCACACAGGTGGCCAGTGTGTAATGTGTCACTTGTGAATCGGGGCTGCATCTCGGGGGCCATAGAGAGGGGCGGGCAGCAGTCTCCATACACGAGCAGAATTACATGACTATGTCTGGGGTTATGTCCACACTTATCGCCTCCCCCAATACCTCATTAAACTGCTTGTTACATTACTTGTTATGACAACCCAGCTGTACGGCTGACACACGTAAGTCACACTTTCACGCCGAGAGCGGAACAGTTTCCAGAGATGTCTCATCTCAAAGCTCCTTCGGTAATAATAACGCATTGGGGAAACGGGGTGGAGAATTACCGGGCTGTTTTGCACATTTAGTCGTTCCATATTCACAGTTTTCCGCCCCGCATCGTCAAAAAAAGAAAGAAAGAAAAAGAAAGAAAGAAAAAGGAAAGAAAAAATGTGTTTTCATTTTCCAGGTGTCGACGTGGTTCGCGAACGCCCGCAGGCGCCTGAAGAAGGAGAACAAGGTAACCTGGGGCCGCAGCGCCGAGGACCGGGACGGCCGCATCTTCAGCAGCGACAACGAGGACGAGCACGGCAAGACCGGCAGCGACGACGAAGACGAGGAGGAGGAAATCGATTTGGAGACCGTGGATATCGAGAGACCCGAGGAGCAGCGAGCAGAGGAGCAGGGCTCCGGGGGAGCAGAGGGAGAGGCGGGCCTGCCCGCCAGGGAGCAGGCCTCGGAGCCGAGGAGCTCGGAGAGCAGCAGGACGCTTTCTGGGGAGGGCCTGAGAGGGGTGGAAGCGGCTATTTCGCTCAATAAATCGCCTGTTGTCAAACTCGCTGTGGATCATTCCCCCAGCAGACAGGAGTGCCAGAGACCGCAACAGAGCAAGCCCAAAATCTGGTCCTTGGCTGAGACCGCCACGGCCCCCGACAGCTCTCACAAACCTTCCCCCGCGGCCCATGCGCATCACCCGGCTCTGGCCTCCGCCGGCCACCCGGCCTTACTCCCGGGTCATGGGATATATACATGCCAGATTGGCAAGCTGCACAACTGGGCCAATGCGGCTTTTCTGAACGCCAACTCCCTTTTGAACATGAGATCGCTCCTCAGTGGGGCGCCGGCCGGACAGCTGCCTCTCCACGGCGTAGTGCCCGCTGCGCGTCTGGACGCAGGACCGGCGGCGGCGGCGGGCCCGGCCACTTCGGAGGATGACAGTGATGTAGAGTCGTCAGGGAGCTTCAGTCCGAAAAGAGATGGTATGGACTGCGTTTCATTGTACAGCCCTGTGCGATTCATTTCCTTACCGAACAGGCCTTAGCGGACTTACTTTTATGCCTATGGCGTCAAGAAGTGATCCCACAAAACAATTACCCACAGGACACAAAAAAGTATGATTTGCAAATTAAATTTTGGAGGTAATTCTAAGCAACAATTTGCCAAATATAAACACTGCCTTTTTCTTTTTGCAGACGAAGAGAGCGACCACAGGCCCGATTCCCTGAAGTCCCCGTTCCAGCTGATCACCGACAGGTAACCTCGCGCCTTTGAAATCAATTTGGCATTGCGACATTCCCCGCCTCGACGTCTTTCCACACGTCTTCTGCTAAATGAGCCCTAGAGGAGAGGTAAACACTGTTCCACCTGACTGGGCGGAAGGCAGACCTCCGGCACACAAATCATGTGATCGAGTCCCCACTTTAACGCCCGGTCAGGCAGCAGTCGAATATATCCTCCCCCACCCACCAAACAACGCAGGGTGATCGCCACCTATGTCATTTAAATAATCTGCTGCGGTTATATTCACGCCCCCTCAGTGAATGCAGCTAATGTATGTCAAAGAAAACGCTGATCAGCGACATCATGCGTGAAGCGGGGGGTGAAAAGACACATAACAATTTACCCACGGCCTTTTCGAATTTGCACAAATAGTTAACATTGTTTCAGATGATGTTCAAAAACCAAAAACACTGTATTAATATTGGAATAATTATTTCAAGATGTGTATGAACAGGAATATGCTTTTTCAAGGGGAGAAAACATCAGGACCGTTCTGATAATACAGTTGTTGTCATAATTCCACATTTAAATATAGTTACACTTATTTCACCTCGTTTTGCTTTTTTGTTCTCTTTCCTCAGGCCACACCATGGGACAGCATCACAACGAGTTCTGACAACAACATTATGAGAAGACAAAGGGGGGAAAAAAAAGAAAGGAATAATTTTATTTAAGGGAGAAAAGTTTAACGAAGGCTATTTTTTTGGCAGGGCCACCTGTCATAGTATTACTGTTTAGCTTCTACATGCAGAAGAGATGGTTGTTTTTGTCACAGATTTGCTTGTATCTCTCTTTTATGTCCTCTGATTTTTCTTCGCCTCTTCTGTTGTGAATGGAAACCTTGAAAATTGTAAATACAGGATATGAATTTGTCTTTAAAGAATATATTTTTTGGGAACTAAATAAATGTCATTATAGTCATTTATTATTTGAGACATTTTCATTGTAACTAATTAGAAATTGTTCGTGTCCGGTCAAAAATCAGGGGAAAAAGGGCTGGAACGGAGATGTTAAGGTGACTTAAACTCCCTAAATTTAATTTTCAGAGAGTGTTTATCTTCCTTTACAAGGTTGATCATGATTTCTAAAATGATAACACACAGTATCTTATTTTATCAGTCAGTTATCAGATGCCATTTTTAATGTGAACATTATAATTTATCCCAGCACAGAAATTCTCTTTTTAGTTTTTCCTCCCAAGAACAACTTAAGTGTGAAGTCCCAGCAAATTGAGTATTTTAAGGGAAAATGATAAATTTATATGAATATACATATTATACATTTATAGAATATTATTGATTCCCACTTGTTTAATGGTGATCACAGTGTACCCACCTTTTAATTGATTCTTTCATCCCTGCGTCTAGTTAGTTTCACACTTGCCAACTAAACCATGCAGTGTCAGCACTTTTTTGCAAGAAAAGTCTCGCCCTTATTGAAATCTGCACTCTGGCCAAAACGCTGAGACTTATGCCAGCGTCTTGGACGCCACTGCAAATGCTGCGGAAATTGAAATTGAAGATTTCCAGGACCTTGTGAACCTGCGCCTGTGCTTTAAGCCCAGGCCTCCTTGCTTTAATGTTGGATTATACCCCCTCAGTGCCACCACTGCTGCCTCTGAAATATGGATCAGACGACAGGAAAGGCCAGCAGCCAGTATGGGGGCGGCAGCTCAGGGGGGAGGTTGATGGGAGTTGAGGGGGGTGGTGGTGGTGGGGGGGTGGTTGGGGTGTTTGTGTGTCACTCCGAGCCATCCTTGACATTCACAGGCCCAAAGACATGGGGTAGAGAGAGAGAGAGCGAAGAGAGAGGATGATGAGGGGTCTTAATGCTGTTAATAGAGAATACTTCTCAGAGCTGTGGCCCTGTGATTGGGTGAGTAGCCGATCATGCGTGGCGCATAATTTGGGGTCTTCTGGCCTCTCAAGGGGCTGGGACTTTTTCAGGTTCATGTACTGAGAAAATTTAGATTTAATTTAAAGATTTAAATTTGGGCAAATTTTACAGACTCCTTAAATTTTTTGATTTGTTTTTTTTTTTTTTTCAATATAGCAACTGTTTTAGAGTCACATTTTATTTTGATAGTCCAATGCTGATAGTCACCTTTCTGTCAGATGGCTATGGCCTTTCAGTAAAATGCTTGCTGAGATGATCTAGTACTGCTTAAGTCTATAAGTATTCAGTGTTTGAATTAGATTACTGAAATAGTTAGAATTAGGTTAAAACTGGGCCAGGTTGGCGAAGGTTACATGGTCTGTAAACAGCAAATAAGCACGTGGCATTGTGCTGAAGAGCCACTTTCTAATCATCATCTAATAGCTTAATATCAACCGTTAACAACTGAAGTGAAGTGGTGCTTGTGTATTTACTTTGATATCATTTGCCAAACAGTGTGATGGAATGGAAACTGATATGGATGAGGACAAGACAGATGGACAGTATCAAGTTAAGTACACAGTCAAACGGTGATTTGAGCAGGCATCATACAGTCACTGACAGAATCAGAGCCACCAGGTTCTGTGGACCTGGAGATGTGACTCAATGCTGCCACCTCACTCTCATAAAAAGTAGAGCATTACTACGCCATAAGGAGTAGAACTGTCACTGTGTCTGTGGCCTGAACAGTCACAAGACCCTAAACCTGTCTTCAAATCCACTTTTATATGTCCAGCTTTTCTTAATGTGAATTTGTTGGTTCATACTTTACAAACACACCAGCGCAAATTCAATAACGTTATTCAGTTATTGCACTCAGTTTGCATATTGTGGTGGCCTAATGAAAAACATGTAACTCCAAATTTGGTGATTTTGAAATATTTGGATAGCCGGTAAGAATTAAGTCTTGCTTCATGGGTTGAGAAAATGATCCTACTTCTTAAAATACAGTAAGTAAGCCGTTTACAAAAACCCTGCGGACTATCTGAAAAATGCATCGTCACTAGGCTGTTGACGATTTGGAGAAACACTGTTTTCACAGTTGGACATTATTCACTCTATCCATACCTGAAAATATAGCGCACTGCCAAGTGCTCCTTAGTCAGGCTTCATATATTGGCTTTATTGTACATCCAGTTGAATCTGCATTAGAACAAATTTGCACTTTTTTATGCCAGAAACCAATTTGTATCATTATGTAGGATCAAAAGATATACAGTCACTATGCACCTAAGATGGTACATGTGAGAAAAATATACCTCACAAAATGTGCTCCTCTTGTAACTCTCTACCTGAATCATAGACCACAAATTATTTGGCCATAATCAAATCGTAATGTTTTAAAAGCATTACCTTGGCTCGGATACGCTGTGCTGGTTCTAAGCGACTTATGGCTGACATGCAATGTAAACATCACAGGCTGCGGTGTCAAATGAATGCAGAGTTTAGAGATAGTTTCATGAACTGGAAGTCACATGCAAATTTTATTTTTTCAGTACACCAATGCATGAATCACTGACATTCGCTGAATTCACCCATTTACTTATATATATGTATAAAAAAAACCCTAAAGGACTCATTTGACATTTTGGGAAATTCCCTGTGTTTCTGGGGATTTTATGACACACAAACCCCATAAATATATGTTATATTTACACTTCAGTTTTTTTATGGGTTAAACGTACAAAATATATTGTGTAAATGAGTGAGCTTTAGAGGTGCTGGTAGGTCAATTTGTTACCTTTGGACAGGGCCAGGCTAGCTGTTCCCCCCTGTTTCCAGTCTCCGTGTTAAGCTAAGCTAACAAGCTGCTGGTTGTAGCTTCATATTCACTGTACACACATGAATGTGGTATCAGTCGTCTCAGCTAACTTTCAGGATTTCCTAAAACGCTGAATTATTGCTTTCAACTGGACTCGCGTGTGTATGAGGTGTGGGAAAAAATAAGAGAGTTGAGACTCTGGCGATGTTTTCAGGTGCTGCAGATTTTCTCCTCACTCAAAAGTCTGTTTATCTTAATTCATCCATCAAACCTTCCATTCACCCACTCACAGATCCTTTCACAGAGCGAGAAAGAGTCAGAAAACAAGAGATAGAAAGAGCAAACACGAGTCTAAAGAGAGCAAATGAGAGAGAGGGAGAGAGAGAGATGATGCAGTGAGAGTTGTCATTGATGTGAGAACAGCATGGAAGGAAGCCAGACACTTGAGGCCATTTTCACTTCCTCTGCCAACTCTGACAGACTGCCATCAGCACTGCTGTGGAGAATATCAGCCGCTCTTTCTCTTATACACACTTCACTTTTTCTACACTTCATCCCAGCCAGACCGCACCACTATTCTTCCAAGTACTCAAACAATATGTTATTCTTTCAAAGTTGGAAATCAGTGAGCTTAGCATGATGGGGCTGAAAGCGACATCAAATAGCTGTTTAATCACTTACACAGCGTGTCCAAAACATGTTTTGTTTTGAAAGGAATGGAAAAAGTGAGCAGATCCAAAATATGATTAGCTTTTTCTGGCGGGTGTAGCTAGAACTTCTTCAGAGTTTCAAGAGTTTCCTGGTGGTAGTTTGTCACCCAACCTGCCCCAGAACTTTTTCAAAAATAGAGCTGTACTACTACACACTGTAAAAAGCCATGAGTGAGGAAAACAACCTCTGCTAATACTTCTGAATAAGGCTCTCTGTGGAGTTTTTAGAGTCCTCAAACTCTCAGTGTGAACAGAGTCTTCATTGGTGCTTTGGTATTCTGATATAGGCTCTTTGGTGAGGTCTAATCCCTATTAAAGAGGCAGATTATGGAAGGGATTTGTCTTTGATTTGCCTGTCCCACTGCTCTTTTCTGTTGCCATCTCGCTGTCTATGTATATCTTTCCCTCGTTCTTTTTCTCTCTGCTCCTCTGTCGTCTTGATGGGATGGTCAGGGATTCAACAATGATTGCCTCCATGTGTCATCTCCCTCACACTCCCACCCTTTAGCCTTCCTCCTATGATTATGGCCACATGGTCGGGGGCCCCTGGTCGCCTGAATAGATTTGTTAAAGGCCCCTGGTGGATGAGAGCTTGGCCCTCATGTGCGCATCTTTCCCCTTTAGAGGAACTCTGCATGGGGGTGAACTCCCTGCCAGTCACCCCCCTCCGACAGCAGTTCCCACTCCTACTCTTCTCCACTCCTCCGCCACGCAGAGATAATCAGGCTTATGTAGAGACGACGTGCTCTTTTGACAGTCATCAGCTCATCATTGATCCAATCAAGCCCAAATCCGCCATTGTTTGCCACTGAAAGTGTCTCAAATCCGCTTGTCCAGGATAGAGGGGCTGGGCTCTTTATCCTGCCAATCACTCCTGACATTCCTGCCACTGTTGCCATGGCCTGGGGTCAGAGGTCGTGAAAACAGAGAGCGTGAGCTGACTTGGGGAGAATGGCGGAGCGCTAAGGGAGGGACTCTCTGTGCAACGGCCCCATTGGTCAGCCAACGTAGGGGGTAAGTGTAGACAAGTTAGGACTCTATAGCCCCCGCTGAGAGGGCCAGCCGGACAGAAAGAGACAAGGGGGGGCGATGAGGCAGAGAAAGGGCCCAGGCAAGAGAAAGAGGGCAAGAGAGGTGTGTGTGGAGAAAGAAGGAAAAAGAGGGTTAGGCAGGGACGGTGTTTGATTGCCAAATAAGTTTTACAGAGCTTGACCTCCAGGGGCTTGAAGAAGAAAAAGCCTCACACACATATAAAGAAATAATGAACATACAAGTAAATATTTCTTGAATTTTTCATGGATTTCTGCACTTAAAATATAGAAATTAAGCACTTTCTTCGACAGCAAAACAACCCACTACAATTAATTCTATACTACTAGAGCTCATGACCAAAGCTGCCAATAAAAATGTTTGATCCCTGTGTGTGTGTGTGTGTGTGTGTGTGTGTGTGTGTGTGTGTGTGTGTGTGTGTGTGTGTGTGTGTGTGTGTGCGCATGCTAGCTGCTGAGCTGAAATTTGAAATGGAAATGTACCTCCCAACGCAATGAAGCTAATACATGTCATTGCAGGATAATCGGGGCAGTGGGTTAAATCTGTTGTAATGTTGTCAAAAGAATAATTTTCTGTACCCAATGTATACGTAAGTGAGCAAATGTTTAGCCTAGACAAGATATCATAGGGAATTTACGCCATTCACTGTTCTTCCATAGGGATTAGTGGAATTAAGCGTGTACACAAAAGCAAAGTATCAAAACTCATGGGTAATTCAACAAGCTCCACAATACAGAGTTTACCGAGTGCTGCGTTTATTGTCATGTTGCAGCTGCGAGTACCGTACACACAAATAGCAAACATCGCCAATGCCTTTAAAAGGAGACAAATTTAATATACAGGGAAAATACACACAACAAATACTATGAAAGGGTGGGAGTGATAAGTCTTTTCTCTTGTTTTCCCATTCATGGCAATAATCTGAGGGAAGAAGCAGATTAGGACAGAGGGAGGGTTCGTGGTTGAGTGTTCGCATCGCTGGCTCCTTTCAGGCATTTTGAAACAATGTTTATCCACTGGTTTGTTATAGCGTAGCAACTTAGCTTAGTGAACTGCTGAGAGAGTCCTGAGGGGCCTGAAGACTCGCTGCGTCTTTGTTCAGCATCTATTGAGACACCCCCATGTATTAAAGCAGGGTATGGGGAAGCTGCACAAAACTAATTCATATGTGGTCTTGGTGATTTCTGTAATTTGTCTGGGAGAGCCAGCACGAAAATAAAATTTTTCAGATAAGCGTCATTTTAAAAGATAACGTTACAAAAACTAATTTTCATTGTGATCAACAACTCATGTGTGTCCTCTTAATACCAGGTGCAATTTTTGGAGTGGAATGAGTTTGGTATAATTTGACTTTTAATGGAAGTTGCGAATTGTTACATTCGACCCCATCTGTTGAGACGAAAGTAACATACTGGTGGGTCAAAAGTAATGCAACGGTATAAATTTGAATTGTTTATATTAATTCTTGTTTTTAAAAAAAATATCTGACAGTGCCCTTGTGAATATTATTGCAAACATATCATATCCATTATCGTAATAAAAATGATTACATTTCATTTTTAAAACATAGGGCCCAACAATCAATGCTCGTTTTTACTCTACAGGGATGAAAGCAACACCTGTCCTGACAATGACTCCTGACAGTTACACCTGACTTGTTTCTATACTGAAAAACTCTGACATGGCAAACTTCAGGATGTGTTAAAGTACTAAATAATCTGCCAAATGGTCAGGACTATGAAACCTGAAACAATAAACACAACTTGTCATTCAAAAAAAATGTATTGTTTAAGTGAATTTACTTACGAACTTTTCGGGTGAAACTCCGTGAAAGTATGATGTATCCATGTGATTTTTCAGGGTTCTGGTAAGTGTTGTGTGCTGTACGTGCTGACGCAGTAAGGCAAATAAGACTCGTAGGGGCTTGGAGAAAATTGCTGTGTTGCTTTCGTCCCTTGTGTCTTTCGACCCGGTTCTCCTGTACCTCAGGTTATGAAATCTCTATCAAAAGTTTTTGTTTATTATTTAAGCCCTGAAATTCCTACTTTCTTTAAAACAAGAAAAAAAAAGGTATTTTTTCCAATGCAAATAAACTTGTCTCAACTTGTCTTTATGCTGCACACAGGTTCAAACAGACATTCGTGCTCATCAGAAGATGAACCCTAATGACATTGGTGATCTCCTGATCTCCTAACAGATAGATTGACACAAAATTTGTACCAGCATTCATGGTCCTGACTGATGTATCCCAATTACTTTGGTGACCTTTCTTCTAGTGCTGCCACGAGGTTACCATTTTTGGTTTTTAGTGAAATGTCTTGACATTTTGGTACAGAGATTCATGTTCCCCTAATGATGACTTGTAATAACTTTGGTGATCCAACTTCCCACACAACACCCTCAGCTGGTCAAATTTTTTAATTTGTCCAGTACACTGGTTTGTGACCAAATACCTGCAACACTACATTTCATTCAACTTCAGATGTACATTGCTTTAATCGCTTATTAGCAACTGTTGGTTTACTTCTATTCATTTCTCCTTGGGCTGCTTCTGCATACCTGTTTTCATATCTGTATTGAAATCAAAACCGAACCAGGTTCTCCCAATATTCTGCAGATGTTGGTTCTCTGAGTTAGGATGGAAAAGAAAACACAATAAAACTCTTAAATATGCAGCCCGTACAGAAGGACTTGAAATTGTCTGAGCCATGTCTCGCTTGAAAGAGAGTTGATCTCAGTTTGACTGATTAAATAAAGAAAAAGTAAATTGACATCATATTATTACTATTGTTAATAATAAATGTTAGCGTGCTAACATATTAAACTACAATGTTAATGTGCTAAAATAACATTTTAAACATTACACTTGCTAAACAGCAGCATGTTAGCATTGCCGTTGTGAACATGTTAGCATGCTGATATTAGCATTTAGCTCAAAGCTCTGCTGTGCCTAACTATGGCCTTTACAGATCTGCTGGCGTACCTGCAGACTATTCGATTTGACTTCAAATGGGTAAAAACAAATCTGCCTGTGCAGGAAAATTACTCCAGCCTACTTCCAACAGACACTGACTTGTATGAAGATTTTTTTTTAGAAACTGCTGGTATCATGAAAGAACACAAAATAAGGCAGAGTTTTGTACTAAAATGGTGCATAAATTAATCCTGATTGTAGAAAATTCTTGAAATAAATTGATTTTTTTTAAAAACAAACGTTGAAATGATATCACCATACTGAAATATTTGTAACTTGTGTAAGCAAAGTTACACTTTTTGGACCAATAGATGTTAATAGATAAATATTACAAGATAAGATAGGGATTTTGGTTGTGTACAGTAATGCAGAGTGCAAAAACCCCCCCTCGGCTGTCTCTCACTTTGTGGATAATGATAGATGACTCATGGGTCACAAATCTTCACAGTGTAATTACATATGAGATATGTGTATGTGCATGCACACACACTATCATTCTAATACACACTCTCACGCACACACACAGTTGCAGAGTAATATGAGTCCTCATTCATCTGCCCAAGTCGTTTAGGGTAATAGAGCTTAATGGAGTATATTAACCCTGTCCAGCTTGCATCCCCTCACCCCCCACCCCCCCCTCAGACGTGTGTGTGTTCATGCACGTGCACAGGGAAAGGGGAAACCTGCCAACTGTTTATCTGCAAGGGACACACACACAGACGCACACACATGGGGGGAGCAGAGATCTGGTTTCCCACTGTCACAGATGCTTACCCGCCTCTCCATTAGTGATGTGATTGGAGTGGACATAGAAAACCAGCAGCCACGTTCCCACAGGGGCAATCTGAGGAAATTATTGCCCTGCTCCTCTCCGGGGAATCTCATCGCTCCAGAAAAAAGCACTTAATCGACTGCTATCACATGCAGCTCTGTCAACTGCATAGCATGAGTTTTTGAGCATTTGGTGTGGATTAATACTTTGTGGAATAGTGTTTGATGATATGTGATCAGTCATGGCACACAGTAAGAGGCTCGTGGGAACTGCAGGGCTCTCTAGATGTTGAATCACGAGATCAGACAATCAGCGGCATTTAATGGGAAAGTGACAAATAGATGATCATTGGAGAATGAAGACTGATTTAATGGTCGAGATCTTCAGTCTGTTTTTATACCATTTTCTGTGTGATACAAGGCTTAAATCAACTTGTAATCTAAAGCAAACATTATTGTATTTAATATTTGTTGTTTGTCCTGATGCAAATAGTGTAGGAATGTGACAAAAAAAATCACAAGCTGATTAAGATGTAGCAAAAAACAATGAAACCAAGGGTGTAAACTCAGCAGTGTATGATGTTCAGATGGACGCTGCTGGTGGCCAGAAGTCTTGGGAGGTCCAGTCAGAGATGTAAAATGAAATCGGCAACCTCACCCAAGTGTGTGCATGCAGACAAGCAGACCTACTGTGTTGTCTTTGGTCGTTCGAAAAACTGTGGGTGACCTTTTCACCCCGGTCAGTAACAACTGCAAGTTGAGCCCACTTCACCCTCAGGGTAACACCACACAATCACACACACACACACACACACACACACACACACACACACACACACACACACACACACACACACACACACACACACACACACACACACACACACACACAAGGTTGTAGTTCTCTAAACCTCCAGAGGATGGCACCTGAGGTCTAAGCAGTGGTGCTGCAGTGGTCATGCGAAGCACTGGGTGAAAATGTAACTCTGATTCCCTTTTTTTCATGCTATTCCTTAATTTAAGAATCTGAAGTGGATACTGTTGTGATGCTCTGAGAATAAATATGGTCCCAGATTTTCTATAATGTTAGGATTATCAAGGATTATTCACTCTGTGAATAATATACCATTACTGACAGTGTGGAAACACTCTGTTACAAGTAGTTACAAGTCCAGCATTTGAAATTTTACTAAAATACAAAAGTATTAGCATCACAGTACTTAAAGTACCAAAGGTAAAAGAATGGCCCACTTCAGAATAATACATTATATTATTGGAATATAATTACTGATGTTGCAGCAGGTAAAGTGGGGGCTAATTTTATTTTATGTACTTTAATTACTTTATTTACTGGTAGGTGGCTTGTGAATTTTAACAGGGACGCTCTAATTGGTCCCAAACATAGTTGATATAACATACTGTACATTTCTTTGTCTGCGACTAACTTTTTGGCATATTTCGTTCATTCATAGCCCATATAAGATACAGAATCATATGAAATATTTCTTTATTAAATATTTGCTTTATTAACTAGGATTGATGGTCATTTCTGTACTTTGTTGCCATCAAATGTGCGTGCTCAATTTATAGAAAAAGGAAGGGTTAGCAGTTCAATCCTTTGATACATATTGGGTTTTTATAAGGTCAGTGGAAAAGAAAAAAAAAGCATATTAAAATATTGCTTGATTTTTGAATTAATTTATTCACACAGAAAACACTTAGGTCTGTGGGAACCCATATAACGAGGAAGTAAAGTCAATCTCAACAAAATACAAGGGCTTGTTTAAGAGAAAGAGTAAAATAGCAGATAGTCAATGATAAAGAAACTAAAAATTACTGAGCAGCAAATTGACAAAAACAAGGGGGCATAAAGAGCTAGGAGCAGTTTTCTAGTCGGACCAAAAGAGATACTGGACAAATAAAAAGATAGGGTAACAGACAGAGGATCAGTGGGCAAGTTAAGGTAGGTGAAAGTGTTTGTTAAAGGCTCTATCGGTCCCTGTGGACTGAGGCTTGAAGAGCTGAATAATGTATGTCCGCTCCAGGAGTAATGAAGTGGAAGTGATAGGGAGGAATACGGCTGGCCTCCCAGGGCTCAACGCAAAATGTACACACTCTTAAGAGCTGCCTGTAGCCTAAACCTGTCTCCCTCTCTGCCTCTGTCTGTCCTCGTCCACTTCTTTCACACACACACATCCACATGTACTGCACAGTGGCTAAGAGGGTTAGCTTGTCTCTGTTCCTGTGTCTTACATCATTGATGAGGAAGACCAGGGCATTTATAGTATCCCACTCAGAGTTCAACAGCTCCAGACCTTCCATGAGGCTCTTATTATACAGGGGCAGAGAAAGCAGGAGATAGCATGGCTGCTGTGCAGTGGTCAGACAGATGCTTGGTGTTGGCAGCCTTGTTTGTGGATCAGATCTGGCCTGGTTTGCACTTGTACTTGGTTGGTGCTAGTGTGCTTAACAAGAGACAGCCGCTGTAGGCCATGTCTTGTGGTGAAAAGAAAAAGGTATTTCCTTTCCTCATGATCCATTTATTGCTTTACCTACTCTGTCCTGTTCTTTCTCCCTGAATATCACCCTTTTTCTCACTGTGCAATGACTTGAAAAAGGGTGGAAAAGTTACCTCCTGTTACGCATGTGTTTATCTAAAGGTACAACACTGAGCAGAGAAAGTCTTGCCTGGAAATGATTTTTCTCCTCATTTTGTTTCACTTTAACTTAAAACAGCTAAATATTTGTGCTTTATCAAAGTTTCACAGGAAAGACCCTGTAGCACACAGGTACAATCTAAAGAAATGTCTTTTTCAAATAAATGTATTATTTGTTGTCAGACTTATGAAGTAGATGTTAAAGAAAGTTGAGAGTTAGATGAGAAGATCAATTCCATTCTGTCTGTTTGTTAAACATAAGGCTACAGTCAGCAGCTAGTCAGCATAGCTTAGCATAAAGAATGAAAACAGGGGGAAACAGTTAGTCTCGCTCTGTCCGAAGGTAACAAACTCCACCTGCCAGCAACTCTACAGCTCACTAGTTAACACCTTATTGGCTGGACCGCAGCCCGTGACTGAGTGAGTGGCTGAGTGAGCACGTGATAAATTTACAACATTGGTCAGCCGAATGCCACGCAACCTAGTGTTTCCCCATTGGCTGTTACTCTTTCAAAATGAACAGGAGCAAACAGTTTCTATTGGGTCATCAGGGTGACGTTTGCAGACAGTGTTGCCAACTTAGCGCCTTTGTGGCTAGATTTACAGACTTTTTACACCCCTTTAGCAAGCGTTCTTCACAAAAGCATCTAGCAACAAATCTAGCCAGTTTTTGGAAAACCTTAGCCACCTTCCGTAGAAGAGAGTCGCCAGTATTGCCCCACAAGCGTGAAGTCAGGCTTTCCATCTCTAGGCAGACCTCTCCACGCATCTCATTCAATTAACCGCAACGTCAGACAACGTCGCGGTTATGAAATCAGGATTTTAGCAGTACAGAGCAGCAGCTTGGAATAGGCTTGAAATAACTGCTGGTTAACATGTAGTCTTAATGGGCTGCGTTTCATTCATTATTTCATACATGTTCCCTTGTCTGACAACAGAAACAGAGAAACATGTAAATGAGACCAGCTTTATTAGGAATTCGGCCGTATTAAATTACTGTATATGTGAACAGAGATAGAAAGAGAGAAGCAAACAGATAAAGGGTGGACCAGAACATATACTAGGTTTTGACCTAGTGTTGTATCTCCTTAATTCAAATCGTACACATAAAAAAACTGTGTACATGTACAAAAACAACAAGATTTATGGGTGACCCTGGACCATTGCAGGTTAAATGTCACTGCTTGGCAAAAGAGGTGAATCCATGGATGAGCTGAGGGGCTGTGGCGAGTTCAGGACTTTGGGTATTTCTTGGCTGGACAGGGTGGAAACTTAAGGAGATCACTGTGTGGTAGGCAGACTTTGTTACCTTTTGACCGAGCCAGGCTAGCTGTTGTGCCCATTTACGCTCTCAATGCTAAGCTAAGCTGTTAGCTTTAGCTTCATATTTAGCTTAGCATTGAGAGCGTAAAACAGACAGGAGAGCGGTATCAAACTTTTCACCTAACTTTGGGTAAGAAAGCACATAAGTGTATTTCCCAAAATGTCAAACTATTGCTTTATTTATTTTTTCTCTTTTTTTTTTCTTTTTTCTCTCCACCTGAATACGACTGTCGCACCCAAACGAGGCTCAAGAAATAAAATAAAGTCATGTTTTCACTCAGGTTGTTAAAAGCATTCTCATTTCAATTTGGGCCCATCAGCACCACCCACTGAGATATTTTAAGTAAAATAGAAAAAACCAAGATGAAGGCTCAAAAAGCATCTACATGTTAAACAGTGATTAAAATTGCATAGATTTTAGACTTTAGGGTAGAAAATATTCAAATGCAGCGCACTGTGATTGAAAGAACTTGTGATTGGAGTTGTTTGGCCCTCTCTTCCAAACACTTTCTGCAGTTCTTAGCCCTCCTTCTCTCACATTAACATGCTTCTATCATTAACCCCCACGCCCCACCTACTGCATAATAGCTAGAGCTTAATGCAGGAAGGAGAGAATAACAATGTGTTTCCTTTCTTTTTTTTTCTTGTGGAGCATCTTGAATGAATGATTGATGTGAGGGGAGTGAGATCAGAAAGATATAATCACGGTCTAACGAACGCAGAACTTTGAGAAATATATACTGGAGGAATTTCATAAATTTATAAACACACAATATATTAATTTATAAGTAGTTAATTGAATATTCAAAAAGAAGGAAATAACATAATCTGTGCACCTCTATGTGTAATGCATGCTTTATATTCATTCTTTTTACCCAGGAAAACGTAACAAATGCTTTGAAAGTTCAATCAAGACTCTCCATAGTCTGTTCATTCACCTAAACCTCAAGTCATTTTTCACGTAAACTGTATCAAAACCAACATTAAACTCAGTCATGTTCATTGTCACTGGCTAAACAAATTGCCATTCTCTTTGAGTGACATATGTTTTGTGTGGAGATGTGCAGAGCCAGCACGGGGAGATAACTTCGTTTCTGAGCTGTGAGCACAGATGAGGGAGAGACAGTTAGTCCGTGTTCAGTATATGAGCACCTTTCACAGGACAAATGGAATGTCAATCAAAGGCCCGTACACAGATGCCTTCTCCCCGGTGGGGCCCGAGATGCTTTCTGGTGATGCAGCTCTGTTGTTCCAGCCGTACTCGGGGTGCACTGGGAATATTTTGTCCTTTTACCCCTCCACATCCCCTCGCTCCATTTCAGATCCCCTGACTATTAACGATTTCTTTGGCTCCCCAGGTTTGCCTCTTTAGGCTTTCCCTCTTTTCCCCTTCCATTTCTTCATATTGGATTTCTTGTATGTACAGGTTCTTACCCAACTCTCCTTTTGTCTCTTGTTTCTTCTTTCTCTCCATGACTTTTCAAGAATTTCACATTTTATTTCTTCCCTCTATTTCATAATCCAATGTAAGAGACTGTGTGCAAATGATTGGGGTGGGGGAGGGGGGATAAATCTTATATTTAATTTTATAAAAAAGAAAGGCCCTCCTAAGCTTTATAATGATTTTATTTGGATCCTGCCCTTGACCTAGAAAATAGACCGCAATACCCTCCCCCAAAAAATTCTAAATAATATAATTATGCTAAACAAAATAAAGAGTTGCTCCTCAAATATCACATAATGACAGCCATAGAATGACAGAACGGGGAAAAGGGGGCAGTTCTGTGGCTGTTACTGGACTTGAGCACAGCACCACCCAACCTGCAACTCCTTGAAATAACATTTATATATAAAAGTTCTCCAACTTAGCGACTATATAGGTCGCCTGTCCCTACCCTCTGATAGCGCCCATGGGAGCGTATTGGCCATACCAGAGCTTTGTTGTCATGGTAACAATAATAAACATGCGGTTAGGGTTGTGGAACGATCACAGTTTGGTTAGGTTTAGGAAAAGATCATAGTTTGGTTAAAATAAGTACTTTCTTCAGGTTGTTGTTGTCATAGCTGCAGAAATAAACACACGATAAAGGTTGTGTAGCAGTCATGGCTATAAGAAACAATGCGCGAAACTCCCCTGTTTTGTCGACCCATACCCCTCTTAACGGGGACTTTGTCGCTATTTATACTACGTACATCACCTAACTTCCTGCTTCACTTCCTTCATCATTACAATGGCCGCCGGAGGCACTGGAGATGTGTTTAATAGCATTTAACCTAAACCACAACATTTTCCTAACATTAACTAAAGTGCTTTTGTTGCCCAACCAATCCACATAGATAGGTCTGGCTGTGAACCCTGGACCTGCACTTAAAGTAGTGCTTCATTCACTCTGAAGATAATCCACGTAATTGGGAAAAAAATTAAGTACTATCTAACATTATTTCTGGACACGGTGATCAGTGATCACAGGGCTGACACCTGTGACCCACTTGATGGAAACATATATGAATTAGATCAGATGATGCAACGACATGAGACTTCTGACTGTTGGTCAAATCAGTCACATGATGCTTGAGTTGCTTGGCTGGGCATGTTGGAGACGTTTCTTCTAAACAACCTTACAAAGAGTACACTATTAATTATTAGATCATCTAAAATATGTTTTACAATACATCACAAAAGGGAAGAACGAATCTGGGATATTAAAAACATTAAGACTACCCTCCTTTCCCAAAAAAACTCTCCCCCTTTTCTGACTCCTACACCCTCCTAATAGTTTTCATACAGTCCCTAACTCTTTCACCTCTCCATCTCTTGACATTCTACTCCTTCGCTTCCCCCAAATTCATTACTTCTGCCATTTTTGCTCCAATGTCTCCCAATCTTTTAACACTACGAGCCCCCTCTAACATTTTCCCCCATCCCTTTCACACCTGCCCTATTCTTCATCTTCTGCTACCTAGAATAAAAATCTAAAGGTGGGTTGAGAAGAAATTAAAGAAATGTTTTCACTTCACCAGGGCGGCTTAAGACTGTGTTATTAAAACATGACAAGCCATTCAGCTGGTAAAGGTGCTTACTCAAGGGAATTCAGAGTGTTTATTCTTTGATTAATTTGCTTGGAGGAGACCTGATATTTCCCCTCTCATGAATATGTGGATGACAGGGAGATTTCTCCGTGGTGACAACTTATCTAAACTACAGGGCAAAACGATTATGCTAATATCAGGTGGTAGTCATCAATCATCTTGTGTCAATGTGGTGTCAACGCGTCACGTTCCTGGTCCCCCCTCTGGCCATAGCACTGCTTGTCCGTGTGTGTGTAGGAGTGTGTGTGTGTGTATGCAGGTGTGTGAGCGTGTTTATTTGGAGAGGAGAATTGATCACATACTCATTACGCCTGAGGACTATTGGGGGGCTTGCACTTGCGCTTGCGTGAAGCTGTTCTCCTGGATAGGAGTTGAAAGAAAACTGGGAGGGAATTAATTATGTGAGTTTCTTCATCTTGATATGAACACCGGTCTGCACACACACACACACACACACACACACACAGTCCGGGCTGACGTCAGAGAGACGCGCCTTAAAACCAAAGAGCGCATCACAGGGAGATGAATGGTTTGATCACACGCACACACGCACAAACACAACTCGCCTTGGACTGTAACATAGCCGGGGTGTTGTGGAAGCCGCGGCAGCTAAGTGAATGAGGCGGAACTGCAAGGGAAACCAATTAAGTTACTTCCAAAGACTGTTCGTCGTGGTGCGTAAAATGAAAGTGATGCGTAAATGTCTGCGTGCCCCAATTTGGAGAACGCGGTAGACGATATCCAAAATTTCAAAACTGAAAAGCTGACCGGCAAACTCGCTCGGAACTAGTGTCAGAGGCAAAAGTCCACCTTGGTCACGGATGCCGTTGAATGTCGTCCCGGGTCTGCGCTCCTGCTTCTGCCTCTTTGATCTTATTTGAGCCATGGCTTACTCTCAGCTGGGATACTCCTACTCCTCCACGCCGCAGGTAGAGTCAATATTTGAAGCATGTTTTTCGTCATTTAGGTTACGACCGCAGACCTGAACCATGTAAGGAGGGGGGCTTACAGACTTATACTTTCTCGGAATAGCCATTAACAAGTCATTTCGCTCCTGGATTCCCCACAAAATATGACAATTCCACCTTTTCAGTAGCTCCCTTTGCCGTGCGTTTCCACTGCATGTTTCAGTTGACTTTTTTTTCAAGAATGAATTGACATTATATCACCCAAAAGTCATATAAAACAAACGAGAAAAATGTAAATAAAAGCTAACCCTAAAAATGTAATTTTGCAATGTAAACTACTTAATACAGTTTTTAAAAAATGTTTTTCGTGTGAACATAATACCTTATAAAATACTGCAGTTTCTTTCTCAGCGACGATCCTATAGGACAAATGTAGTTAATTTTTGCAATTTGCTTTGCCAAAGTTTCTGATGACCTCCAGCTCACTGGCCGGTTGTCTAGAACCGGGAACGCCTCCGTCTCACCCGGTGCTGCGCTCCCCGGGCCACCAGCTCGCCCCTGGCCCCGGCATCGGCGTCTACAGCGGCCCTTATCCGAAGAGCCAAGGTTACTACAACACTTGCACCAGCGATGCCACCGCTCTCTATTCCAGAGTGAGTTCCGTACTTCAGTTTTAGTTCATTCCTACTGTCCTGTCTAGCAACCCTTCGGCCCACTAAAACTCTTTCAGAAAGAACTAGTGACCATGTCATTTTTGAAGACTACACCTTTTATAGAATGATATGGAGATATTATACTCACACGAGAGGAAAATATTTCTCAATTTCTTAATTTCAGTCATTTCAGGCTAAAGTCATTCTTTAGTAGCAGAGTGTGTTCCTGTAAAAATATGTTGGAATATTTTAAGGATTCTGATTAAGCATTTCTATCAGTTATTTGCCATTTTTTTCAGGGGCCGCTAGATCCCAAAGACGGAGCTGCATCTGTGCATGTGGGGACATCTCAGACTCCTGCCTACTATCCTTATGAATACACATTTGGGCAATATCCTTATGACAGATATGGGTAAGTCACAGTCATTATGGGCTTTTTGCCCTTATTTTCCTAATTTCAAATTTCAATCAGACATCCTTCTTATGACTAGTGACATAGAGATGAAAAATATTTCTAGTGTCTCATTACAGTGATCTCATATTCTTCTATGTCTTGGCATTGTTACATAAGTCTTATACTATCACTATAATATCCACGCTGGGATTTAGTGTCTGGAACATTTACAGGTTTTACAGCAGTGGTTTTATTGTCCTTTGTGGTACAGTTTTTCTCCTAAGATATCATTTATACATTATTTTATAGCCAATAGTTACTCATAAATGAGGGAGGTATTCTTCTTTATAGTGAATTCCACTTACTTACGTCCGGTAAGTAACAGCAAAATATTGCGTTGCCTGTCACAATTTTGTTCAGGTATTCCTGCTCCGACAGTGCTTCACGTCGTAAAAATGCCACCCGAGAGACCACCAGCACCCTGAAAGCTTGGCTGCAGGAGCACCAGAAGAACCCCTACCCCACAAAGGGAGAGAAGATAATGCTTGCTATCATCACCAGGATGACTCTCACACAGGTGAGCATGGGTTACATTTAGTGACACAGGATTTAAGAGCAATTTGAGTTGTTATTTCTTGTTTAGTTTAGTTGCCCAATAATGAGTCATTCTCTCCTTTTCTCTCAATCCATTCCCTGTGCTGTCGTATGTTCTCTCCTTTCTGTTTGCTTTACTTATTTCACGTATACCCTTAACTTTAACATGAGTTTGCCTTCTTTCCTTCTTTTTACTCCCCTTTTTGTCCTTTCCTTCACTTCCCTTGTTTCTTTCTTCCCTTCATGGCTGCATAACTTCCGTCTCTTTACTATTCCCATTTATTTTATGACCTCCATTCCCTCCTTCCATCAGGTGTCTACATGGTTTGCCAATGCACGCAGGAGGCTGAAGAAGGAGAACAAGGTAACGTGGTCGCCACGGGCTTGTAAAAGCTCAGATGATCGAGGCTGTGATGAAGACAGCGACGAAGCTGAGAAGCCACTTAAAAGTGACAAAGACGCTCCTGGTAAGTAGGATCTAAATCAATCTCACTACATTTTGCTTGTTTCAAGGTTTCAGCATGCACAGACTTAGTGTTAACTGCATCATTCATTATTCCAGATCAACAGTGTGCAGACCTGCACAGCGATCTCGAGGACTTTGACCTGCTGGAGTCTGATGCTTCTGACTGTGAACGGAAGCCACAATTCCTACCCGAGGACAATGAAGCAAACCCAAACACAGATCTCCCACATGGGCACCTCACACACAACCCAGACGCACCGCAAGGAAAAGAGAGACTGTCCCCGGACTGCCCCAAACTCACACCAGTTCAACACCAAAACAACTCCTTCTATCCTAATCCAGACCTTCGAAGCACAGACACCAAGCCGAAAATTTGGTCCATTGCTCAAACTGCTGTGTCTTTGGATGCCAGCATGCAGCCAGAATACCCTCCCTGTATGCTGTCATCGACTGGCGCCTCCTCTCCTGTGTATCCGTCAAGTATGGTGCTCACTAAGGCAGACAGGCAACAGGATTCACCAGTCGCCACGCTCAGAGAATGGGTGGACGGAGTTTTCCATGGTCCCCCTTTCCAACAGCCCAAACCAGCTGAGGTGTGGAAAGACTTGAATGATGCCATGATAGACAGCAGAATACCACAATCCTTTGAACTTGTTAGGTCTACGTCATCTGTGTAGTCTAACCAACACATCATCAACGGACTATTTCAAAGACTGCTGGACTTAAAACAAGAAGTCTATATTTTGTTGTTGTGACCAATTGACCGCTCGCTAAACACCATCCCCTTAGTCAGTGTTGCTACGCTTGTCAGTCTTTCCATTCTCGCATAGCACATATACAGTTCGTAATCATGGTGGCAGATCTACTATTCAAATTTTTTTGGGGAATTTTTGCAACAACTGGTTTTAAGGCAGAGGTAGAGAAATGCAGGCTTCTCAGTCATCGTTAGCTTCATTAGTTTATCTTGTAAAATATGTCTTAAATTTGCACTTGATGGCTACAGACATGATATTGAGCTGAAAGACTGAGGCTAACGTTTCATGTCCAAGGCAAAAAGTCAGCACCCTCCCCAGTTGATGATCCATGTTAAAGACATGCAGGCTTTTACAATACAGACTAACCACTGCATTTTGCAAATGTAACGCTATCTCGGGTAATGCTTGCTCAGGTTGTTGGAGTGTAAACTAAATCTAAATCCAATAAGGAGCAGCACTGCACTGCTAACATTCGTCTAGACTCTGACTGCATCCTGGACCAAATTAAATACAGTGAGAAAATGCTACACAGTGGATTCGCCAGTTGTGAATGGGTTTTTTTTTAAAAACATTGTAATCCCACAAATTAATGTAGTTAATGATGTGTTTTTTTTGGCTTTGGACGTAATGCTTGGTTACTGTTGGTACTAGGCTAGTTAGCTCGGCATGCTAACAATTGCAGCCTACATTTAATCCATTCCTTACACTTTTGATCTCGTGCTTTTGGTTTTGGAAAGGTTTAAAAATTACAACACCCTCCAAACTCATTAAATGCCCAGTATTGTTCTTAAAACAGCCACATGCACACTGCTTCAACATGTAGAGAAATCCAAAGCTTGAAAGACCTGTCATGCCAAGTTATGGTTGCTAAGCCATGACTGGAAAATTGTTGTTCAATGAAGGGTTTAGTGAACGGTCAATTAACACAGTATGATACTATTTGGACATTTTGATAGGCCTTCACTCTCTTACAACTTAGAATCTTATGGGCCCCATCAACGGTCAAATATGAGCGAACAACTGTCACCGCACACTTTCCCTGCAGCAACATTGTACAGTTCACACACATGATAAATATACAATATTGTACACTTGCACTATAGCCTGCACATGCACTGAGTCACAAAAATAAAAGGTGTATTCTGTAGCATGGCAAAGTTTTCTGAGTGTGCCCTTAAATTAGCTGTTCACTGTGCTGGAGCCACTAGTGTTATCAGTTTAGACTTTGTAAATCCTGTTCAGAAATAGTGGAATATACCTTCGCAGCTTTGGATATGTGTGTGTGTGTGTGTGTGAGTGTTTGTGTGCATATGTGTGTTTTGAGGGAGTGAAAGGGGGGAAGTGGGTGGTATTCAGCCGTGACTAATGGAAACACACAGAGGAGGGTGCTGCTAAATTGTTAAATCGATGCCACTTCCACCTCGGCTCCAGATATAGCTGCAATCAGCGATGCGTCCCTTTTCATTAGGTGGATTTTGTCTTTGTCAACCTGGGACTGCAAGAAAATCCACTGCGTGCAAGATACTTCATAAAACCTCTTAAGTAATTTTAAGTAGGCTTAAATGTCACATCTTTATCCACTTGTGATTTTTTTTCATACAAGCAATAATAAGAAACATCATGCAAATTAAACAGAAAAATAAGACTGGCATTATTTAGCCTGAATGTTTTATAAAAATACATTACCATTGGTTTCAATTATTAAAGAAAATTTCACAAATTTAGCACACAAAACATTTAATCCATCACTTTCTAAAACAAAGCACAACAAGAAACAGTGAGAAGTTTTTTTTTTTCAGCCCCATCTTTCTCTTCCTGCTGTTTTCGATTTAGGAACAGTGATAAAGTATTTATCAGAACAGAGGGGGGATCTGCCTGGGCTTTGTATGGAATTAACCATTTCAGATTAAATAATTCAGGATGAATTCAACCGAGAATTTCATTCTGTTTCTGCCTCATAAATAAGTAAGATTTAAGATGATAAATAATGACATCTGACTTCTTATTTCTGTAAAGTTTTCTTTCTCATTGAGGTAGGCTGCAGATATATTTTTTATATTTTGGTTCATTCTTTTCTTCTTTTTTTCTATCTAAATTTCATGTACTAGAACTGATACAATTTTGTTTCCTTTTTTGAAAATCTGGACATGGTGAAGAAGTTGTGGTGTTTGAAGGATATGGAATGGCAGTCAGATAAGAGGCTGGGTCACTGCTGAGTGGGGTTAAGAGATATAAGATTAAATTTGTTCTCACCCATAGCTGTGCAAGACAAGACTTGTCTCTTGGGCGCAGAGCGTGGGGAAAACTGCAAAAGTACATATCTATATAAATTTGTTCTAACTTTAGTGAAATTATTTTTAAAAAGTCCATGCTCAATTGTTTTCATTGTGAATTTAGAATTTTCCTGAATCCAGCATTCTACCCATTTTCTGGTCTTTCAAAATAATGGTAATTGTTTCAAGAGAATCCCTCAAACCTTTTAAGGTGTACCATACAATCATGTGAATAGATTCGATCTATTTAAATTTTCATTTGATCAATAATCAACTAAAATTCCTTTTTTTTAGATTTGTACGTTTAAATCACACCAGGTTTGAACCGAACTTTAAACCTGACCACTTGGGGGCAGCGAAAACAAGTTATGACCACATAACATATACCTTTAAAGATTATATGGAAAAAACTTGTTAGCAAACAGCTGCAAATTTACACATCTGGAAGACATGAAGCAATGTAAGCATTCATTTTTGAACCATGTTTCTGGCCACCTGGCTAATAGGAGGTTCAATGTTCACACGTTTTTTTGCCATATGTTGGTCTCTACAGGCTCCTGAGAAAAATATTTGACTCTGTAACTGCTAAATGCGCCACCTTGTTCACCAGCCAATGGCTAACTTTATTTTGTCTGCTGTATGGTCATTTGGTTTGGATTTTAGAGCATTTTCGCTCAAAATAGCTGCCTGCTACAGCCAAAAACAACATAATGAGAGCTGTGAGACTGAACCAAATCGGTAGGCTAAAGTTGCCCAAAAAACCCAAAACAACGAGCTGAAAGATGCTATAAATCTCTGAATTATTGAGGGAGCTGCAGGGTCCCATGATAATTCACAGCAGGTTCATCAGTATGAGTGAAACCTGTCACATTACACATTGTAATTTGATCCATTGCTACCATTAAAATATTGATTACAGGTGCTATAAGAGAATCCCTGAACCTTGTGAAATTGTTCTGCACAGCAGGGCATTTATCTTTCTCTGTTGGCAGAGGATTTAATTGACTAAACATTAAAAATTTAAAACTGATATTTTAAAGTCCAAGCATAGTCAACCTAAACTTCAAACACCTAGTTTTGACTAATTCATTATTAAATAACAGCACAAGATTTTACAAACAATTCCTCTTGTAGAAGGTAAAGTATTTGATGATAATGCAAAGTAGGTTCATCGGTATGAGTGAAATCTGTCACATTACACATTGTAATTTGATCCATTGCTACCATTAAAATATTGCTTACACCCACTTTAAGAGAATCCCTGAACCTTGTGAAATTGTTCTGCACAGCAGGGCCTTTATCTTACTCTGTTGGCAGAGAATTTAATTGACTAAACATTAAAGTTTTAAAACTGATATTTTAAAGTCCAAGCATAGTCAACCTAAACTTCAAACACCTAGTTTTGACTAATTCATTATTAAATGACACTGCAAGGTTTTACAAATAATTCCTCTTGGAGGAGAAAAAAAGTGTGACATAAGAAGTGACTTTAATCCACTTTTAACAGGTACAATTATAATGCAAAATACTGTCAAAACTAGGAATATGATAGATTTTTGGCTGGTAATTCGTTTTTTTTTTTCTCTTATGAGATTCACCTTCAATCATCTCTCTCACCTCTGTTTTTCAAACTCTCTATTTGCTCCACTGACCTCTAACATCTTTCTCCCTTTAATCCTGCAGCCATCACTCATCTTCCCTTCCCGTCCCTTCCTTCTTTCCTTCCCTAACCCACATCCCCCTCTTATCCCCTATCCTCCATATTCCCCATTCCCTCGTCTCTCTTCTCCCTCCCACTTTCCCTCCACTGGTTTCACCTAACCTCTGTCTGTTCTCGATACACAAGCTAGCCACTCAACAGCCAGTCTGACACAAAGGCCCGCTCCCTGGGCCAGATAATGTGATTAAGCTACAGTGTCTTGCTGCACAGGTCAGAGAATGTTTGCCCCACTGTTTACTTGTCTGGCTCACAACATCAGGAATTATTTGGCCCTTTATGTCTTATGGAAGCATGGAAACAGAGGTGATAGGCAAATGACTTTTTTTCCACACAGAAAAGTAACCCATAAATGTTTTTTCCTAAAATTATTTGTTGATATTATTAATTCCATACTCCATGACCCTTTTTCTGAATCACTTCTACTTTTAAAATTGTAGTTGGAATGTCTACACAGGAAGTATTGACAACTTCAAATAGCTCCTCTCTACACCTTCTGTCTGACACCTATTTCCTTTCAACACTGTCTGTGTCTCTGTTGCACTCAAACACACAGCCACACACACACACACACACACACACACACACACGCACTGGCATACTTATACACACAGCTCGAAGCCTCTTGCGTCTTGTCACACACACTTTGGTTTTCCGGGGCTATCAAAGTGCTGAGTGCAAACTCTCCCCTCCAAAAACTGTCACATGTCGCCAGAGGTGTCTCGCTCCCTGCGGTAACCCTCTGAGCTCCTGGCACAAGAACAAGTCATTATTTCCATGGTAAAGGTCAGAAGCATTGTCACCTGACTCTAAAGTGGAGCTGAGTGGAGTCGCCCCAAGACAATGACCAAAGGTCAGTTTTCTGCTTTGCCTCTCATACAGTAAGTATGGATTTGAGGGGGACAGGCTGCTCCCAGATCTGCCTATGAGCCCCTTTTGGTCACAGTGGCTTCCAGACATGAAGGTTCAGATAATTGGCTGCAGGGAGCTCCATAATGAGCCTCAGGGTCTGTAGTGTGACACATCTTAAAGGAGAAATATTCTAATAGGCCAATTACAGCGATGAGGAGGATGTTTTGTGTAGGATGAGTGATTGTTGTGGAGGGGTGCTGTGTTAAGGAATTCGGTGGCATTTAACTCCATTATCTATTGTGTGGCTCAGTGGTGGAGATTTTCAATATGATTACAGTCTCATTTGAGTGTATCTTTTTCTGAATAGAATAACCCAACAGTGCAGATCACATTATACTTAAGATTTGTATTTGCAATTATTATTTAATATTATGCAAAAAAAAGTGTATAACTGGATGTAGCCATAGACTCCTCTGGTGATTTGACAGTTTAAGGGTAAACCCATGAATGAGTCCATCTGCAAATTGGTTCAGTCCACCTTTATAATCTGGAGTTACTTGAGATATATGGTATTATAGAATATTATATTATGTTGGGAGATGCATTTAAGAGCACTGAATAATTAAGGAGTGCAGTTAAACCCGGCACAAAAACACAGTGCTGTTTAATTCAGCACAATTCATATGCTCAGTTTCATCTGAAGATTTTGCCCCCGGCGATGCCTCCAACTCAATCAACCACCATCTCTGTACCACTCAGACTTACCAACCGCAAGACCAACCAGTCAGCTCTCTGACACTGACCCGGCTCGCCGGCCTCATTTTAACAATGCACCTCTCTCCCCTTCAATCATCCAAAGTGCTCTGACTATAGATGAGGTTAACTACAGCATAAGCCTCACTTCCAGGAGTCACCAGGGCCAATTATATCAGCCTGACTACTCTTCCCAACCTGAGCTCCATGGTGTGGAAAATGCAGTTCCACTGGCTGCATCACTGGGGACAGAACAGGCTAGTGCTGTCTGGAGCCTGAGCCAAGCGCAGGCCAATTTGGCATGCAGAGGTCTATGGAGAATAAGCCTGATGAAATATATATATGATCTTCTTCAAACATGTATTGTTCCGCGCTGCTGTGTCTTATCAGGCTGGCTCCCTCCTGATGTCTTCCCGGCTTGGCAGAGCGAGACTCTACAGCGCAGACTGTGGGGGGCAGATGCAGAAAGAATGCTAAGGTTCTCTTAGTGCTCCTTACAGTAAACAGCAGAGACAAGATTTATCCTGCCTACTTATTGATGAGAGCGCTGCAATCACAAGCAATCAGTTATTCAAGCAGGAAAGAAAGAAATCCTGCTCGAGCAGACAATGATGAAGCAGATGACACACGGTAACATTAATCCACTAGCTTTTTATGGTTCAAACCAATTCTAAGTTTTACCAGAAAACAGACCCTTTAGTGTCATATTTGAAACAATTAGCTTGGGTCTGTTCAGTAGGAAACAAAGTCCGAAACTTGGGTTTTGTTTCTGTACCCAGGAGCCTTTCACGCTCTTTGTTTGTGCTCTGACTAAAAAAATTTGCAGCACACTGCTGACCTCTGCCTGTCACTGTGGGAACAGCATCCAGCTAACCAAACTGGATTACTACCACAACACAGCATCCAAGAATTATGCTACCGCAGTAGCAGCAGTTGAATAGGTGCCTACATTTCTCATTCAGGTGGCACCTTAATCTTCACAAGCCTTTCACACACAAAGAAACCTTAAAAGAAACATTTTTACATACCCATTTAATTGTGGAACATTTCACAAATTTTAGCTGAGGACAATATTGCAAGTCTCAATGTTGCAATAGTGATTCCAGCAGGCCTCACAAAAAGAGGATGCACTCAGAGAGACAGAGAAGATATAATTTATTAACCAATATGGCAATTTATACAGAGAAGCAAAGACAGAGGAAATGTTTCAGTGATGATGCTTCTGCTGGAACTGTAATCCACAGTAGCCACATGTGCCAACTTTTGTGTCTTTATCCTGAAAAAGAGACACAAAAAAATAGTAGTTAGTATTTACAATTTGGGACCTTTGCAAAATCAGCTGTAAAGACAATTATAGGAAAACTACATCAGAGGATGTTATATAAATACATTCCACAGATTATACTATCATGTAGGAGTACTGTCATGATCCCTATTCGCATAATTAAAATGATACAATTTATGATTACAGCAAAAACACTTCTCCCTCCATTTCCCTATATAAGCATCTCAGCATGAATTCATTCATTTAGAAAAAACTTGTGTCAAGGGGTCATACATTCAAATACATGGTTATTGTCAGTTTTCTGCAGTAACCTGGTTTCTGAAACATTACATAAATGAGAAAGACAGTTTACATAATCAGAGTAACACTTTTAGATGTCCCTGAAAATAATACTTCTTGGACTATGGGGTCCCCATACTGACCTGATGTTTCATGATGACAAAATCTCAAATAAACCACACGAACAATTGAATCTAAACCTGGGAACCTATGTAATTTTGAGCCATATAAACATGACAACAAATGTTAACCACTCACACTATAGTATAGTTATAGTGAACAATGAATGAACCAGGTTGCTGGTTGGCCCAATCACAAACAAAATGCACCATGCCTCCAGGATTTGTCAAAGTGGACTGACAAGACCACTTAAATGATTTGATGACTTTAGTGTGTGCAGGCTCCTACCAGGTTGATGTAGACTTTGGGATGGCCCAGAGCTCCTCCCCCTCCATCACAGGACACAACTCTGGCCTCAACATCAGTTACTGACTCCTCTGCCACCAACTTGATGGCAAAGTTCTTATTCACCTTGACACAAATAATAGGATTTCTGTCATTATCAGCTTAGTAAAATGAGGTTCATATGGGAAACAGGTAAGCAACATAAAGTTTGAACAAACAGCAGACACAGCAAGACTCCAACGGTGTGCGTAATTGATATTTTGATGATCCAGATGCCCACCTGATGCCTATCCTCTGAGAGTGCTATCTATTCATTGGGCAGGCATACATACGATTTTAAGATGGGTTGAGTAATGTGGAGCGAGGAGCGAGTGAGTGAGTGAGTAGGGAACGTTTTCAGCATTACAAAAAAATTAAGGCATCATGAGGTGAAATTGTTCAAATGTAATAATTATAATAATGTGTACTGCTTCGATTATGTGGTGAAATGTTGTGCACACATCACTGATGCACATTGAGAAGTCTCATAGTTTTCATAAACCTAGTGCTGTTGAACGGTTCCATTGACATTAGCTGCCATCTGATCGTTACTTCTTACCTCTTTCTGTCTGCCAACGAATCTGGCTCTCCTGGGATCATTCTCCTCAAAAACCTGCGATGAAAACACTTAAGTCATGAACTGGCGACACATAAACTTATTGCTATTGCTATTGCTATTGACTTATGGGTTCGTTGTCGGTCGCTGGTTTACGAGCTGAGACAGGGAGCAGATGCATTAGTTGTTCTTATAAAACAAATATATATTGTGACCCTCCTTGGATATTGGGAGTGTTATAATCGAAGGCCACAATTTAAATGTTACAGGAAAACGTTGAGAGCAAAGTCATACAGAGGACTGTCCGATAATGGACCAACTAGCCACACTGACCCAAGGCTAACGTTAGCTAACGTCAGGCCACCCACTAAAATCAATAATAGAGAACTGAAGAGAGTCGCCTTCAAGCTTACCTGGCCAGTGTGAGTAATGGCCTCGCCGGTACTGGAAACCTCTATGCTGTAGTGGTGAGCAGGTAAAGCAGACAGCCTCAAAGGTGAAACGAGCACCTTAGCATTTTTACTGAAGGACAGAAATCTGCCCACTGCGGCTGCCATGTTCACAACAGTCCGTACTTCCCAAACTGCCTTGCAGAGACACTTGACATTGGCGGATTTGTGCCCCAAGTTTTGCCTGACAGGTTTTAATTACTTCTGTGCTTTGTATCACTCCCTAAAGGCCTTATAGTTATGCCCTTTATTTTGTTATTTTTTATAAAAGATAATTGGTAAGACTGCGGCCATGTTGGAGTTAGAGTCTGCTGATGGCGAGTGAGACAAGATTTGTCCAATCTCTGAGGGAAATTGGCTGAGAGGCTAAACTGAGGGCATTTGTGTCCCCAAGTGCGATCGCAAACCGGAAGCAGTTGTACCCTCACAAGTAAGAACAGCATCGCAGTCGCGTTGTGGATATTAAAACGCAACATTCAGGGGCTTAAGCCCTGTTTTAAACCTTCGGCTAATCTCTGACAGGTTTGTTCACATCCTTGGTTTTGTTATATGAGTGAGTCGTGTCGGAAAAGTAATGTGTCGGTCGTTTTAATGTCTGGTTGTGGCGCTAGCAGGTCAGCCCTGACATGCTCGTCTCCTTGGCATGTTGCATAGCTACCCTATAGTAACACCGGGCTGTGGTATTGAAATGTCTTGACTACACAAGGAACATAACAGCCTTTAAATAGGCTACTTATTTAAAAGGCCCGTGCAAGGCTTCATATGCCTTTGCATTAGATTGCTCAATGTTTTAGGCATCGGCGTATTTAGGGGTATGGTTCATATGATGAATATTTGAATGATTCATTGTGTAGCTGAGTGGATATTGACTCTACAGTATATTGAGATCGAGGATATTTATGTTGATAATGGTACAAAATCTTACAATAGTTGAATTATATAATGCCCTCTGAAATAAAGAATAATTTGAGCACTATGGGCAAGCAGCTACGTTACATCACGGCAGGGTCGTGACTGACTGTTAATCACATTACTGATTAATCTGCTGATTATTTCTTCAGTTAAGTGTTTTGTCTATGAAATGTCAAAAAATGACGAATAAATGCCAGTCACAACCTGCCAGGGCCCAAGATGATGTCTTCCAATGTCCTCTTTTGTTTGACCAAAAGCACAAAACCCAAAGATTTTCGGTTGACTATGATTCATGACAAAGAGAAGCAGCAAATCCTCCCATTGGAGAAGCTGGAGCCTGAGAAATGATGGCATTTTCTAAAAAAATTTTATTTACAATTTTCGGGTGATAATTTACTAACAATCAACTAATGATAAATGACTAATGGTCAACTAATCGTTTCAGCTCTAGATCACTAGCCGTATGTCATATTATAGTCTTATGTCATAATATTTGCATATCTACATTTTACAACTGAAATTGCATATGAATTACCTATCTGTCGCTCTCTGTAGCCTTTGACACCATGGCCCCCCTCCTGTTAAAGCACCTGGCTGCCTCCCTGACTCGCCAAGTGGTCCAGATGAGCCGGTTAACTCTGACCTTCTCCTCACCGGCAACTAGTGCTTACAGATGTCTCTACACCCTCACCACAGCTCCCCGCACACTGCTCCTGTCATCAGCCAGAGTCAGCCCCATCCAGCCCCCCCCGTCTGGATCCTCTGCTCAGTGTGGACCATCTCTGTTGGGACAGTGTCAGCATCTTCCCTGCGTCCAGCCCTCTGCAGGGATGAAAACCAAGTCTGCCCTGAAGAGGCGCTGCAAAGACTGTTTCTTTGTTCGGCGGAGGGGACGTTTGTTTGTGTTCTGCAAGACAAATCCAAGACACAAGCAGAGGCAGGGCTAAGGTTTTGAATGACTAATGAGAAAATTGATTTGAGATAGTGGATATTTACAAGACATTTGCTGCAATAATAAATTGTTTGGCTGAATAACTTTCATAGCTTTTTTTCACTCCTCTGTTTCCGTCTTAACAGCAATGGCCTAAAATACATCATTTTATCACAGTGAAGAAACTATTTAAACATTCTGTGAACCATAATTTTCTTTAACTTCCAGAACATTTTATATAGAGAACTCTATTGTGAGATTAAGCTTCCAAAATTATCATTACATCCTTCTCTTAGCAAATATGTAAAGGCTCAGTTAGCAATGCTTTTAAATATATTGTAAATTACAAGTATAAGCACAAATATTTGTTTGACTTAGAATGAAGAAAAAAAACATAATTTATCTTTTTTTTCTCTATGGACCACTGCAGGACTCTTTTAATTTGAACTATTCTAACTTACTTTTCATGTACATCAACATGTTACACAGCAGGCATCTCGTTATAGACAAAATCATTCTGCAAATTGGGTCCTCAGTTACCTAAATTTATTGGAGTAGTCGTTTTGTTTTACCCACCCACTGGATAAAAGTTGTTAACTTGGATCTAATATTTGATCACACAAACATTGTCCTGTTTTATGTCAGATTCGTTTCCATCATTCTTCCACATGAGGGAGCCAGAGTCTTTGCTACATGAATACAGGTTCCAGGTGCCTATGAAATACACTTGGTTGCTTTGGCGCCCTTTTTCTAACTAGTGTAACCTGTTTTAAGTTGTCCTTATCATCCTCTGGTTCCTACAGATCAGTGTCTACCAGTGTCTTTTCAAAAAGTAGTAACGAATCTCATGTCGATAGTTGCATCTTCTTAGAGGTCGTGTGAGAAACTGACTATTTATCCCCAAAATCTATGGCCATCACTTCTATCATTTTATTACTGCTGAAAGACAAAGAGAGCATGTTGTGCAACATGTGCATATCGTGCTCTCTCTGTCTGCATGATGTGCACAATGTGCAGCATATACGGAGTGTAACATGCAAACTGGGCAGCCATAGAAACCTGTCTGGTTTGAAGGGTGTTTGGCAACAAATACTGAGCCTGCGACTGCCGGCCTGCTTGTTTTAGTTAATATTTATTAATGGAGGTACAAGTAACAACAAAAGACCTGTGTGTGTGCATGTATACTATATTATTTCAACTGACTATTTGTATAATTCATTTCCAGTGAGCACAGCAGAATGGTATTCATCCAATATTTACTAATATTCATTGGCATTTCACTGAAGCACATGGTCATGGACAAACAGAAGCTTCCTGTGTTGCTCCAAAGATGTTAGCCTATGTGCAGCGTCCTATTATAGTGAGTTAGTAAACTACTGTAATGAAGTCCATCAGTAAGTAGTTTTGTCCACATGAAAGAAATAGGAAAGACTGAGTTCCACTGTGATGATGAGTGATTACAACTGTGGTTCAGTGAGCAACTTGGTGTCCACAGAGGTTTAATGCCAAAATGAGCACAAACATTTTTGGTGTAGAGTCGATAAACCTGTCATCCCCCGGGTACAATGTAGATCAGTCATCAGTGGTTTTGAGAAACAACAAAGTCTGTTTGAAGGGGCAGTTGCTGTCATCTAGTAAAAAAAAAACACTTGGCAGAAATTGATGGGTGGATCAAATGAAGGAGGAAACTCAACTTCAAATACATACTGAATCTCAGTGAAGGTCAATCACCTCAAACATCTCAAAAACACATTCCACAGGCAGTCACAGAGTTCTTATCTTCTTATCGGCTGACTGTTATATGTGTGTGTGTGTGTGTGTGTGTGTGTGTGTGTGTGTGTGTGTGTGTGTGTGAGCACATGGGTCAGTGTGTCTGTCATGGTCACACCTGCGCTCAAGCATCCACTTTTCTACAAAAGGCTGAGTTAGGGCTTGTTCATTTAGGTTGTAAATTGTTGCACTTCCTTAGTGAAATCCCTCTGTTTACAAATTCTGTGGCTTCCCCCATGCAAAGTCTGTTGTGTTTAGATTCACAGTTGCATAAGTACAGTAGCTCAGTATGTTTATTTTATCATAGGATTGGGCACTTACTCTCTTAAGGAGACTCAGTTGTGAGTTTATCTGGTGCACCCAGCTAAAACTAATGGAGTCTAATACAACAGTCCTGCGATAACTCCTCCCTTCATGAAGGTTATAACGCTCAGTTTTTGTGGCAGCTCTTTTAGAGAGTTGTTGATTCAACTGTATGATCATTTTGGAGGATGTAGGGTGTGGGGCTGTCTTGCATTGTACAGAGAGGCGTGTCTGTTATTTAGCCTAGCACTAAGGATACAAATATTGGAAACACTTGTCAGTGTACAATGATCAGCCAGAATGGTGTTTTCTGCCAAGACATTAAACGCGGTGAGTGGTCTTAATGTCGCGGCTGATCGGTGTACGAAGTACAACCGGCACTAGTTTTACTTGGTGTACCTAATAAAACTGGCATTTTACATGCGTGTGTTTACACATGTGCGACCGGGTTTCGAGATTTGTTCGCTCGCCTTCAAAATAAAAGCTGGCACACGATGCATTCATGCATGGCAATGTTTCTGAGTATATACCAAGCATGATGTATATCTTTGGGGAAAATACGAGTACAAATGAAAAAGTTAGGCTAAACAAGGATTTGTGGGCGGGCACCTTTACACCTATACCCGGGGTGTGTACACATAATCTTAAGGCACAATGTTACATTTAAAATAATACGCTAAAATGCTAAGCTGCAGAGGCACGAATCTTATTTTGAATCTTATAACCGGAATTCACGTCGTTCGTCCTTGCTAGCTTGTTGTAAGTGAGCACTCCTCCCCGTCCAGCATCAGTCTCTCCTCTAGCTGGCGGGAGGTGGCGTGAGCGCCGGGGAACTCTGTGTTCAGCGGCACAAAACGGCGAACGCAACGCAACGCAACGCAACGCAACTCAACGTTACGGGGCATTTTTGGAACCGACTTTTTCTTTCTTCGTTTTCCTTTTTGGGTGTCAGGTCGTCAGCAATGAAGTGGTCAAACAGTCGTCCCCCCAGAGTGGGTAGAAACCCCTTCGTCCACAAGCTGAAATTCACCTTGACAGAGAAGATAAGGGTAAGACAATTAAGATACCGAATGATAAATTAATTATCATAGTTAAACATCCCTTCGGCATCTAAAGCTACTCCCAAGTACCCTGTCTATGTTATGTGTGCCTAGTAAATTTACCGCACTTTACCATTACCCACCTTGTTAGGGGCTGACAGACACTTTCTTGCGGGCCAGTTTACACTCCGCTGATGTAACATGCTAACATTGTATCACAGAAAAACATTGGGAAGAAGTTCTTCAGCCCGAGGAGGAGGAGAGCTACAGTGTTGTGACTATCTAGGAAACGTGGTTCCGCCGTGTTTTTTTGGTCGTAGTCAGTGATAATGGAGAGCACGACTCACCTTAAGTTGTCCTCGTAGGGTGACAACAAACATTTTAAGGAGACAAAAACCACGTGTTCGGCAAAACATTCACTCATTCACCTCTTCAAAGTCCTTCCACGGATTATACTCATACATTTGACAGCCCACTATAGCACATGCTACGAGTTAACTTCATTAAGATTTACCTCAGTCTTGTCTTAGCAGGAGTTTACTCTCCCATCTCCATATACTGTAGATGCATGGTAAATCATAGACACACTACAGATTGTTATTTGTCACAGGGAACCTCGACTGGAACATATGTTTTGTAGTTCTGAACTAGTAACTCTTCAGCCCTCGGTAGAGTTGGGGTATCTAAATAAGGGCAACATCTGTGCAGTTGTACATTTAGCTGACATTTAGGGGGGAAAACAATTAGCGACCAGTTTTTGTTGTTGTTGTTGTTGTTGTGCTCCATTGTGAGTGTTAGCTGAAACGTGAGGTGTCATTATGTGACCAGCCGTTAACCCCACATTTTCCTGGATGGATCTGCAAAGCCACAGTTGAATCTTGATTGACCAAAATTTGCACATCAGACATTTGCATCAGATTTTACACTGCGCACCTGCTGACAATGGGGAAGTGCTTTTCCAAAATGCGCTCCAAACAACTGAAATCCATCTATTATTTTATTGTACTATTTACCAGTCATAGTGATGCTTACTGATCAGGGAAACAAACACTTGACCTCCTCCCACATTCTCCCACTGTCAGTCAACACTTCTCTGTTTCTAGCTGTTTCTTTTGAATCATCCGATTGAATGTGCACACACACAGAGGCACACATTGTTTTCACTTGGTTGCTAGCATAGGGATAAACAAGCTAGCCAAGTTTAATATGTACTCGAAACTCATTACTATCATTACTTATGATAGTCCTTGTTAGAATGGATCAGTTTCCAGGATGTCATAGCAAGAGTGACTAATGGTTTGCGTTAGGTTATTGTCAGTGTTTATGAACTGTCCAGTTAGGTCCCTTCAAGGTGGGGGGGCTGTCCTAGCCCATACTCAATTACAGTGTCGCACATTTAAAGAAGACGCTAAAGCACAAGGCACCTGCTGTAGGCCAAACATGAACATGCAGGTGGAAGGTGAGATGCTCTGCTGGTTCTGCTACACATGGACAGCTGTGGCTGCAACCTAAATCAACCATCAAAATCGATGGAATCTCTATGCTGGAGGACGGCAGTCAGGCCAAATGCCTCCTCATCAATCAACCAATGGATCAATCGAGTTTCATGCGTAGTGATTGGCGAGGTCTGCTGACAGCATTACTGTCCTGGACACACATTGCTAACATAGTCTGACTGACCAGCTAATGGAATAAACCTCTGAAAATAGTCTAAGTGCAATGGAAACAAGTAGCAAAATACTTTTTTGTGGAAGCCCATTATATAGTTTGCAGTCATACAATGACACAAGAGGAGGAAGTGCACTCCTGCTGCCTCCACCCCCATCAGGTTTATCTGTTTCCCCATAGCCCCAGGGCCCAGAGGTGCCTGCTTTCATTCACAACAAAACATACAAAGCACAAGGCACAGGAAATTGGCCTTTATGTTGGCATGGTGGATTCCCAACAATTATGTTCCACTAAGACAAGTGGTAAAACCAGACCTTTTGCCTTTTCTGTTATAATGCTTTTAAGCTTGGTTTTGTGAAGACCTTCCAATCGCTTCAGTTTGGCTTGCTGAATACTCTAACTCTCTAACTAAAACACTATTTTCCCAGTATTGTCGTTGCTGGAAGAATGTTTTTGTTAGTACATATTTTTGGCAGGTTTTCCATCGGAGGTTGTAGTAGATCGTAAACAGTTTCCTTGCTTTGCCAGAAGACAGCAGCAGTCCCATGAATTTAAATTGGACCACGTAGTTCACACCTCCCACTGCCTGCTTCTAGTGCAGCGCTGAGGTGTGTTTTTCCACTTCACCTATTCACTTGGACTCAGTGGCAGACACGCAACTAGTCACACGTACACAAGCACGAGCTCAGCCTGAACGGAAGCATTACTTCCTAGATGCCACAGGCTTTAGTTATATATGATTGCATGACATGAAATTTTTTTAAGGTCTGTGTCTGCTTTTGAATCTGTGTGTCTGTTACAGGGAGATGATAACTGCTGCTCAATGCCTAAGCACATTACTCCTCCTGGCACTTGGTCTTTCTAGAAATTTTTTCTCACTTCCAGTAAACATGATCAGCAGCACTGTAGACCAACAAGGTCAGCAAGTGAAACAGATGAACAGACAGTAGCACTAATTCCAGCTGAGTCACACATTGCTGAACAGTGAACAGAATACAGCCATGGCTGCCAGCACTTCAGCTTGCAGACAAAATTCCTCTGAAACCCAATAGAGCTGCACTGTCCCGAGACTGGATTGGGAACCTTCTTAAATATCAATTAATTTATCAAATGATTAACAATTTGACTATTTCAGTGTTGAAAATTAAGTCTGTAGTGTGTGCTACAGGCCTTCTAAAAAAGGTTGAAGAAAAATTTGACCAGCACACATTTTACTCCTGGGGAAAGACAAATATTTAATGCCGGAGGTGATTTCTACAGTATATACAGCAAACAGCAAGTAACAGGTTCTACTACCTTTGGCTTGTACCTGGTGGGCTCAATTCAAACTGCCTGGCCTCACGTGCTGCGTGTCACACAGCTTTAATCTGTACACCAGCAACATGACAAACAGCAGGACAGGTTGAGTGCTTCTTGAGCCCCCAGGTGGAAAAGAGCACATTTCCTTTGGGTAATTGAAAACAATTGGCCAAGAGCAATTAGACCTCACTACAGGGTATAGAGCAGTTAAAAGTGTGCTGGGCCACATTGCTCGGGGGAGTAAGGTGTTGTGTAGCGTGGCTATGGAAAAGCAGGTAATAGTGTGTCAGTGCCTGTCTGAAAATAATTTTTCAAAATTATTTAATTTGATAAATTGTGTATTATTTAATAAAATGCTGGTTACTTTCTGAATTAATAGTTTGGTCAAAACACATTCAGAAAACAGCGATAAATGCCCATCACATTATCCCAGAGTCCACGGTGACATTAGCAAATATATTGTTTTGTTCCTCCAATGTTCCAAAACCCCAAGCTTTGATAAAAAATAGAATATACCCCGGGGGCTATCAGTACGCGTCACCAGGGTTATTTACTCAGACTTTAGAAAGCCCCCTTCAGAGCCACGTTAGACATTACAAAACTGTTTTCACCGGCTGAGTAGTATGCTAAGTAAACTGGTTTTCCTGTATAAAATTTGGGGAGAGCCCCTTTAATATTCAAATAAAAATGCAGCAGATTACTAAGTGAGTCAAGCATTTCATTTAAATAAGGTTTAAGGAATGAATAGATTGTGTAAAACACTTTTATAGAGCTCTATCTTTCCGCAACATCCTTTTTAGTGAGGTAAGATCGATTGCTCCATGGCTCCGCTTTACCCCATACGTCCCTGCTGCTTGGTGAGGCATCTATTCCATTGTGTGTCTCTGTGTACATTTATAGATGATGGTATGTGTCAGATGCTTGCCTTTTCATGTTATACACTCGTATGTCTGTGTTTGCGTTACAGTGCAGTTGACTGACATATACAGTATGGCGTGTGTGTTTAGAAAACGGAAGTGCTGTAGGATGAGCTGAATGACTCCATGCCTTAATGGCCCCTGACAGCTTTATTGCTGCCATACGTACAAACAGAAGGTTTGTGTGTTTGTGTGGCAGGAGACAATGGGACCATCATGGTTTCCCAGGGTCTTCTGAATATTTAACATATAACAGAATGGTCACCAGATCTTCCCCTCAGGTCAAAACAGGACATTTTCTGCTCTTCTGTCTTAGGAGTAGTAACTTATGTACCATAGAACTAGAACTACTTACTTAAGTTATTACTATTTACTTGTATAAATAAGATCAAAGTGGAATTCTCCCCAACATTTGATGATTTTTTTTTTTTTTTTTTTTTTTTTTAAATCACAATTAGTCATCATTTGCTAGGACTCTATGGAGATCTAAAGTGTTCAATATTAAATAAGACATTCAGAAATACATAATGAAACAAATAAATGCGCACAATATATGATTTGAAAAACAATTATATATTTTTAAAACTTAGCTCAGTATTGTGAAATGTTATTTTATCTGAATAGTGAACATCATACAAACATGGCTGCCAACTTTCCAGCTCACAAACAAAATACCTGTGAAATCCAATAGAACTGCACTGTCCTGAAATTAGATTGGGACCCTTCTCAAATCTGAGTAAATATCTCAAATGATTGACACTTTTGGCTATTTCAGGATAAATATATATATTTTTTAAATATTAGCACACTTTTGTGAAATGTTGACATCATTAGGGTTTTCTCAGTTTTTTTCACACCTGAGGAAACTCCCCTTAGAGCCACAGAAGACAATATAAAACTTTTATTTACAGAGTAGTGCCCCTCATGACGAGTGGAGTGCCCCTTTAACACTGATTTTGCCAATCCTGCACAGGAGAGGAAGGTTTTGGAAGATATGTAACAGAAATATAAGGAGTACAGCAACCCTTTATTGCCATTAGAGAATATTAAGTTGCTTTTATATGAGAGTGAGGATGTGTGGTATAATTGAGACCAGCTTACTAAAGTGTATTTTTATAGCAAATTTCAAATCATCAGCACTGGATGGGCTGGTGCTCTCATAAAACTCTCGAAATTGCTCCCCTCTACCCTGCCCTGACTCGTTCTCATGCCACCTCCCGAGAAAATGTCAGCAGATCCTCCCAGATGGATGTGTTAAGCTCTGATGATGACTGCACCGTGCATCAGGCATGGGGGTGGGGAGGGCGGGAGAGGCGTTAGAGCATCATAAATCACCCCCATTACTGTTTATTTATTAATACAGCCCTGCAGTGTGCACCTGGGCTCACCCAGGGAGGGAAGTGCACAAGGAAGAAAAGAAAGATGGGGTAGGAAGGGAGGAGGTTAGATATTATTCCCCAGAGTGATGCCAAAAAGCACATCAATTCAAAGTAGGAGGAAAACAGTTGAAGGGAAAGCAGCATGGTAAATGAAGGTGCAGCAGAACAAATAGACATAGGGAGTGCGATATTGATGGACGGATGGCTGGATAGATGGATAGCTGAGGAGAGGAATTCCACTGGGATTCGAGATTACTGTAAAGCAGGCGGGGAGGCTGATGAGAGGGAAAAGAGGGAGCGTGTTGAAAGTGTGGGATGAAGAGATCGAACGGGGTCAGACAAGGAGGAAGGAGCTTAAAATGTCACGCAGTCTGAATTTACACTGTAGGCAGTGACATTTTGACCCCATTAGTACACACACATGCCCACATGCCACATCTCTCATTACAGAGTAAGAGGAATGGCATGACGGGCCAGTCAGCTGACTTTTCGTCTTTTCTGTGGCACTCTGGCTTCAATAAGCGACAAGACTTAAACAGCATAACAAGTGGCTGAACTCAGCCACATAAACTGGTACAGAGTTGCCTTAATTTGTCTCCTACCTTACTATTTATATAAAAAAATCTCACTGGTATTACGCAGAATCAGTCAAAATTAGCCTTATAACAGAAAGATTTTTAGCCCTGCTAGCAATGTGGATCTAGTGATGGTAAAGTCAGTCTGTCAGTTAGCTGGTCCACCACTTTGGTCCAGACTGAAATATCTGAACAACTGCTTTTTTTGAAAAAATTTTTTTACAGACATTAATGATCCCCCAAGGATGAAGCCTATTGATTTTGGTGATCCTCTGACTTTTCCTCTAGTGCCTCTCCTGTGAAGTATCTCAACATCCACTGGATAGACATGTACAAAATTTGGCAAAGATTTTCATGGTTCCCAGTCAGTGACATCAGCATAGTGAGCTGTAAAAATGGCATTTTTTTACATTTCAAGATAAATCTACGTAAGCTATTGAAAATATCCTTTGAAAGTAGTAGATGGGACAGAGTAGTATTAAGAGACATATTATCATTATAATGAAAAATAGGTAACTTTTATTGGATGACAGTTTTTTGTCTGACATTAAAAAGAAAAAAAAACGTTTGGACTAATAAAGAATGTCTCTACGAGATCGAAATCATACTGAAGTGAAGACTGAATTTCAATAATATGAGATTTTTTTTCTTTTGGTATTTAGATTCAAACACAATCTAATATTTAAACAACATTTTCTATCAGTAGTTAACTAGTATTGATATATAAATAAATAGATATTGGATATATAAGCCTTTAAGCTCCAGGGGTTCCTAAGCAGGAAAGTATGATTAGAGCATGACTTTTAGTGTGTGTGTGTGATCGATAGACGGTTGTTTGTTCCTTCCTGTATGCACAGCTGGAATGTGCGTGTCCCCCTCTTGACCGTATAGGATGTGCAGGAATCTTTTTACTGTATAGGAATGTACAGTATGTTAAAGACTCTAAGTAGTTATTATTTGACAGATGTCTAAAAAAGCCACCGGAATGTTAAACACTTGTACAGTGAATAATAGGTTGTGGCAATGCAGTGGAATGGTAACACTGTGTTGACTGTTCATATCTTCTTTTTATCTTTCTCACATACACATTCTCTCTCTCTCTCTTCTCTTTTGCTCTCTCTCTCTCTCCAGATAGGACTGATGTCGGTTACAGTGTTTCCCGTGCGGCTGCTGCTGGTGTCCTTCCTCATGTTGCTGGCGTGGCCCTTCGCCTTCACAGCCTCCCTGGGACGTTCTGAGTTTGCCATTGAGCCACAATCATGGTGGAGGAGGTGTGTGTGTGTGTGTGCGTGTGTGTGTGCGTGTGTGTGCGTGTGTGTGTGCGCGTGTGTGCGTGTGTGTGTGGTGTGTGTGTGTGCATGCGCGCGTGTGCATGCGTGCGTGATAGAGAGAGACAAACAGAGCTACACAAACAAGCCTTTTGTCAACCATAGGATTATCTACTGTTTATTATTGAAACTGAAAATTATTTATATGTCTAAGATTTTAAAAAGCTAAACTCTGCATCAACTGTCTGTATGTCCCAGGTTTATAGACCTGTGTTTACGAGTGATTATGCGAGCCATGTGGTTTTGCGGAGGTTTCCACTGGATCAAAGTGAAAGGGGAACGGGCAGCACCTTCTGAAGTTCCCATCCTCACTGTAGCACCACACTCCACCTACTTTGATGCCATCCCAGTCACCATGACCATGTGCTCCATAGTCACGAAACTGGAAAGCAGGAGCATTCCCGTCTGGGGAAGTGAGTTAAACACATTTCCATCAACTCTACAACCCATAGATTTTAGAAATAAAGTTAGAAATAAAATTAAGAGTGCAGCTGTGTGCCATAAATAACATACAGCATATTTTAAATTTAATGCAAACTGCTGGCACACAATACAAAATTCTATGTAGACGTTATCAGACTGATATGAAAAGATATATGCTCGCTAAAGTTTTATTAGAACTACATTGATATACATTTTTATGTTCATATTGAACTTCTGAATTACTGTAGTGTGTTAACTTACCTTAAAAAGTTCAAACATCAGAGTTGGTTGGCTAAAAGTTGAATGGTCTGGCTTAAAATGTTTTGGGTTTGTAATATTTAACTAAATACCGAATAACAATAGTTTCAAATCCAGTTTTTCAATTTCAGATCAAGGTTCTTAAAATTAAGTTCCAGCTCACTGAAACATACGGTGCATCCAGGCATAAAGCAAAATTGTGGCTATAGTTTGTTGGACAGTGTCAAAAATAATCATTGCATGTTTTTCTACACAGACACTCTGTTGTGTCCCTTACTCGTAACAGTAAAGGATGTGGATGCATTTTTCAGTAAAAATTGAATGCATTTAAACATGATAGTGCTGTAGATACGTCTAGCACTATCACTAGCTACCTGTATACTAGAGAATGAGTCCTGTGTGTTTAGTGTGCAGTGTGTTGGTCTATGAGAGCTGACTTAAGGGAATTGAAAATCAATTAATCCATTAAACATAGACATTTGAATAATACAGTCACATATTTGAAATGTTAAAAATCCATTATTTTGTTTTTTTTTAAAAATGTATTGGAATCTGATTTTGAAAAGATCTGCATTAGAAAAATCTAACTACAACATCAAAATTTAAAAATAATAATTAATTTAAAATTTCTACTACTGAAAGCAATATTTGAGCTGTCCTTGGCTAAACTCTGGTGAGCAGGAAATAATAACTTTGGGACGCATCGGGACATAACACCGGGGTTAAAATTTGTGTAGATATTTGGTATATTTTGGTGAAAATCTGTTTAAAAAAAAAAAAAACCCATTGGAAACAGTGATCCTTAATTTTACCTAATACCTCACTTACTCCTTAACCTCTCCACATGCATCTCTCTGGCCCAGTGTCCTCTAATTTAGTTTTGATCTTAAAACTGGTTGCATCTTGATTTTTGAGGTCTGACTGTACATTCAAATGTCGATATACACCTAAAACTACTTAATTATCCTAACACGATTCTTAAATTAACCTCATGTCACTTAAGGGAATGTTTTAATCAAAGCTAAACCTTTTAAAAAGCTTTTCGTTTAGCTGAAAAGCTCTGAAGATTAACTTAACTTTTATCATTTCTCTTTTCATTCTTTGTTCTGGCATACATCCAAAATCTACCTCTTCATCATCGTCCTCCCAGCTCTGATCAGCTACATCCGGCCAGTGTTTGTGTTTCGGACAGACCAGGACTCCAGAAAAAAAACTGTAGAGGAAATTAAGCGGAGAGCACAATCTGGAGGGGAGTGGCCTCAGGTATATGAATATGAATACGCACATAAAGGCATGCAAATGCACACTCACACTCTCACTCACACACACACAAGGACATAAGTTCAGCTCATACCACATAGGGACTGAAAGCTGATAGCATAAATACAGCGGGTCACACATAGTTCATACAGAACAAGGCCAATTTAAAACAATGGATAAAAGTAAGGTGTGTGTGTGTACGTCTGTGTGTACCTGTGTACGTGTGTACGTACGCACTTTAATATGTAATTGTTTGTTCCAGATCATGATATTTCCAGAGGGGACATGCACCAACAGGTCGGGTCTCATCTTATTCAAGGCTGGTATGTGTTCAGACCCCTTCCTGTTTTAGGCTGATCTTGAACCCAGGTGGAAGGTAGGGCTGTGTGTCTGTGCGTGCGTGGGTGTCTTTAAAAATTTATTGTCACATTGTCATTTGATACATTATTACAAAAATATCAATTACAGCTGCGCTAAAACTTCCATTTTCCATTATTATACCCTTCTCATAGACGCAAACCAATCTTATTTTTTTATTGGAGTTTTAGGGGCAGAAACATATTATCTTTTGTGGTGCCATTTGTTTTTTCCAAAGGTTTGCTTCTCTGTGCTTGTCTCTATGGACCAAATTAATAAAGTTAGCCCTTTCACATTTGTCTATTTGTCAGGTTTGGTCGGTTATTCGATCTTTCCATCAGTCCATCCATAAATACTTGCATCCAGACATACTTACATACATATGATATATCCAGCATGTTCTGGGTCTACTCCGGGGTCCTCTATCAGTTGGACTTTGTCTGAAAACTCCGGAGGTATCCTAATCAGAGGCTGAAACCACCTCGACTGGCTCCTTTGGACATGAAGGAGCAAAAGCTCCCTCCAAATGTTAGACCTCCGTACCCCATCTCTAAGGGTGAGCCCAGCCACCCTATGGAGGAAAGTCATATATTTATGATCTCATTCTTTTGGTCGCTACCCAAAGTTCCTGACCATGGGTGAGGGTTGGAACATAGATTAACTGGTAAATTGACAGCTTAGTCCTTTGGCTCAGCTCCCTCTTCACCATAATGGTCCACTACAATGACTGTATTACTGCTGATGCTGCACCAATTTAACATGCTAAACTAAGTGGGTGAACATGATAAACATCATACCTGCTAAACATAAGCATGTCAAAACTGTAACTATCAGTGTGTCAGCATGCTGATGTTAACATTTAGCTCAAAGCACTGCTGACCTTACAGCCTAACAGAGCTGCTAGCACTGCTGTAGACCCTAACGTGTCCACACAGAAAGTGTTTAAACCCTGTTTTTCAGTCATCTGTCTCTCGTGGGTCTGATGGAACGGATACACTTCTCTTTTAAAAGCTAAATCAACCCAGCTGTCTGCTGTCTACACAAGCTGCATAATGGCTTATAACTACAGTGATTGTGTATTGGCCTCTGAGTGCTGTGAAAATGTGGGTGACCTACACTCAATACTGTGCCTGAACATACTGTGTGGACACAGACAGAGGAATGAAGCTGCTGCTGCTGCTGCTCATGATACGCTTCCTGTGTAGACATGGTGTTATTGTTGTTCAACCTACACATACTATAACTCCAAGGGAGATGTTTCATATGTATTCCCAGATGAGAAAAGATTGACACATTCACATTGTAATACAACCCTTCAATGCCACAGTTTTAAAGCTGATCGATTATTTATTTATTTATTTATTTTTATGTTTGTTTAGGTTAGGAAACCAGCATTATTTGTGAAGTGGCTACAGTTGTTGGTAGATTTAAAAATTTGTCAGCTACATTAAGTCTAAATGAGGGTTATTATCCTCCAGAACAGCAGATGCATTGTGCAAACCACAGATCATTACTGTATTTGGTTGTGGTTCTAGGTAATTTCCAGCCAGGGGTGTGTCTGTGTCTTCATGGAGAAGACTGTGAGAGATCACTTTGTTCAGCATTCATCTAGGTTAGTGTGCCTGGACTTGTATGTGATTATTAATGCATGGAGTTGGCGGCATTGCTGCCAACGCCAGGTGTAGACGCCAGGGTAAATTAATTTTATACTTGGCCCAACAGGTTTGATGGTTCATGTCTTTCTAAAGGACATCTCAACAGGACCCCTAACCGTTGCACCCTTTTTTTTTTTGGGCTTGTATTTCTGCTCACCTTTCCCTCTGTGTGTGTGTCAGTGTGTGTGTCAGTGTATTGTCAGGCATTGTTCCCTGCCTGCCCTGTCTAATCCCCTTTCTTCCACTCTGTAATTCTGTCATTCCCAGTAAGCCCTGTTGGTCACACTCTGCCCCGTTTTGGTTGTGTGTGTGTGTGCGTGTGGTTGTGTGTGTGTGTGTGTGTGTGTGCATGTGGTTGTGTGGTTGTGTGTGTGTGTGTGTGTGTGTGTGTGGTTGTGTGTTTGTCCAGCTTGGACTGTCTGTTGTGTGGTGCCAGGGCTCTCTGGATGTGCCTCCTCTAGTTATGTCATTTCACTGACTCCCAACAAATCAAAGTGTGTGTGTCTGTGTCTGTGTCTTTGTGTGTTTTTGTGTTTTAATGTGCACGGTGACACCTGTGCCTGACATGCTCTACATATACTTCCAGTCTTTTTTCTCATTTCAAAAAGCCTTTTAATAGAGTAGTCACTTTCATCTTCACTCCTCTCTAGGGCTGAGTATCGTTCAAACATTTTTGATGCCGGTACAATACCTTGATTTTAATACCTGTTCCTGAACAATACTTTTTTGATACCCATGTAATGAAATCAAGTTTAACATAAAGAAAATTACATTTCACGTAACAATACAAATCTTTGTTTTTATTTTTCAGCTCCATGGTATTTTTGACACACTAAAAGCAGTTTCATAACATAAAAAAATAAAAACCTATTTACCACAATGTGGTTTAACTTGTCTGTTTCAACACTTTATTTTAAGTTTCAGGACCTTTGGAATTTTTTCACTCAAAGCAGTTATATAACATAAAAAATAAACCTATTTACCACAACTTGAAGTTGTTTGTTAACATAACATCAATTAATAAAAATGCGTAAAAGCTGAAATTTAACTTGAAACCATCAGATTACCTGACAACTGCTGTACCTTGGCAGTCGTTCAGGAGGTACAGGTAAATTTAGTAAACCATGTACAAAGTTGCCAAATTTTTGTGTTTACTAAACGTTGCCCGCTAAAATCCCAGTTATAGCGCCATCCTCAATAATCTCAGATGAGGGGGAATCCGGTGGTGGAGATTTTTAAGGACGCTCTGTAACGTTAGGTGGACCTGAATGCAGAGAGGGCGTTGTCTGTTCTTCTTGCATTTGAACACGGAGCAACTTTCTGCTCTTAAATATATATTCCATGCATGTTCAACTGTTTCATTAAATTCGTCATGCTGCCGGTTTGGCAGCAATTTCCTTTTTGCATCTATTGCATTGCACACTTTTGGCATCGAGCCCGATAAAATGGAGTATTTTAGATTTTTTTCACCTACTACGTGACGCAAACTGTGCACGTGAGCCCCATCTCTGGGCGTAACAGTGTTTTTCCAGCATGCTTCACTCGTGTTCGTGTAACGTTTCGTTAGACAGCAAATCACCAGCATTATTAGATCTTGGTATAAACATGCAGTACGCTTATTGGTTCACTGGGATTTACTCTCTGAATGACAAGGCATTTTTCAATACTTAATATCTAAGCAATTCGGTCGGTGCCATGAAAGTATCGAAGTTTAATACCCAGCCCTCACCCTCTCTCCCTGTCCATCCTCTCATTATAGACACATAATTATTCGGAAGGTAATAACTCTAATGCTCCTCCATGTTCTTTTATAGTCTTGTGTGCTGCTGGACCAATATGTGGGGTCAATACTATTTTATTCAGGTTCCTTGTTGATTACAGCTGCTCAGATTTAATAGGTGTGTTTGTTTTTCCATCACTGTATTTTGGTTTGACTCAACACGAGGATGTTTTCTGGTATGGAAGCTTTTTACTTCACCACCTTCATAGGTGTCATGTTAAATGGGTAAACCAGCCTCACCCTGCCTTAAAGACCTGTCAATTTATATACATATTTAGCATAGGCGTTTAATATTATATTTTATATTATATTTTTTAGAAGTTTTCTGGCAGTACATTTAAAACTTACAACTTTATACAGCACGTATTTTTTAAATGTTACTTTACTTGTAATTTTACTTTATTTAATTTTACTTTAATTAGCCTTGCTGTGTATTTCATTTCTGTGGAACATCTTGAGTACACATTATCTAGTTTTATCCCAATGAAAATATTCAGAATAATAAAATATTTATGCAATCTGAAAGAATATTTTTGGCCTTAAAAACCTACATGAGTTAAAGCTGCACTAATCAATAATTCTATATGAACAATTGTGAAAATGGCTATGTATAATGCAAAAACAAATTGCTTGTATTGACAAATCCACAGATTATTATCACCCAACTCTGCAGCCCCCCTTAGCTTTACTGAACATTTTAGCATCTTTCAGGTCTTTGTTTTGGTTTTACAGTCCACAACTTTACTATTTTTGTTCACTGCTCTCATCAGCCCCATTTCCAGCAGCCGCAGGCAGCTGTTCTCAATGAATAAGCTTTGAGAAACCCATAGTACACTCCCTGCTCAGCACCAAAAGGCAGACAGACAAAGTTAGCGACTAGCTAGAAAACGTAGTTGAGCACTTAGCAACTAAGGAATAACAAATTCTTCAGGAGCTGGCTGAGACCAAAACAAAGCTAAACTGAGAGTGAATATTGGACTTGCACTCAACAGGCGGACACAAACCAGACTTCAAATCAAAGCTAATGTTGCTCTGTGTCTTTCCCCGGATGTATTAAATAGGCAACAATGTCCTAACACATCAGCACATCCCCTTTAAAGCCTCTTTCAATCCCCCCAAGTGGCCAAAAAAATCAATTAAGCTTTTAAGGTTTAAGCCTTATTCTGATATATTAACACATCTCATTCTAATCTATTCAACCCTCACACAGTAGCTTGAATAGGGCTTTGTCCAGTCATAAATAGTGTATGTAACTTCAATTGGCTTGTCTGTCATCAGCAGGACATTATAGTTTTTGAATAGAGATGCTGTCTGCGGAGGCTGGAGGTTATTTTAAGGTTCCGAGCTTGTCACTCATCTCAACCAGTACACACGACTCAGCCCAATACATTGTTTTGTCTCTGTAGTCAAGTCCGTTAAAATCTGAATAAAATTTTAATGCCAAAACAACGTAGCACATTGGTATATAAATATTTACTAATTGTTTTTGTTTCTCACCACATCCCTCCTCTCTTGTCTTTCTCAGGTGCTTTCATACCAGGACTTCCAGTGCAACCAGTGGTGCTACGCTACCCAAATAAACTGGTAAATACCCTGCATCCTCCCCTTCCTTTTCCACTCTCTTTTCATCCGTTTGACATCTGTAACCTTGGACATAGTTCAACTTTAGCCTGACTCCAGCTATACATACACTGTGTACACACACCTATACATACTGATACACACCTGTGATGTAATGGTTTCTTTCCCTCGCGTTAGTATGTGTTTCTTTTGTGTTGAATGACTTCATGTTCTAGTAGGATGATATTTCATTCCCCTCTTTCTCTCCCTCTTTCACACACCTACACCCACACCCACACGAACATGCACGGGTGTCATGTCTCTCTCACTGCACCTGTCCCCGCTTTCTCATGATTAATGCAGTTCCTGTTACCTAGTTTTTCTTTGTTTCCCTGGAAAGCTTTTGTCACTGTTTCCCCTTTATGCTGAGTTTAGTCACTGTGATGACTTTAGTGACAACGTGGCACTACAAGGAAGTTAAGTCAGGCAAAGAAATTATGAATAAACTGCACTAACAGGGTGAATCGTCCTAAGTTTGTATTTTCCTCTCCAGAATCTTTATTTCTTCACCACCAGACATCTTTCCATTCCATCTATTTCCATCTGTTCAGAGTGCTGTGGTGGCCGCCTGCAACAGGAAATGGGGAATAACAGTAAACAAACTACAACCAGCCACAAAATGTCTAAATAAATTACACAAAATACTGATTGTTACTGAGCCAAATGAAAACATATTTAGCTGTCTTCACTTTCTGACTATATAACTGTGCAACACCAGCAAGCGTTAAGAGAAGCTGAGAACATTTGTTGAAAGCACCCAGATATCTTGCATGGGCCTGTTGAATATGTGATGTTATCTGAACAGTCTCTGATTCATCTGAGTGCTGCTTTATCAAACCTAAGCTGTGTTTACAAATGTTGTTTGGTTTCCTTAGTCCAGATCAAAGCGGAAATAATTCATTTTTGAATTTAAGCTTAAGACAATTAATGTTCTGATTGCTTAGACTGACAGGTCATTGGTGGTAGTTTGGTTCTCCTTTGTCAAGCGCCCACAGTGGCAAATCAGAAAACTAACAGCAAATCATTTTCCACTTCATTCATCTTTGTGGCATTTTTACATATTTATACCCTTTTAATATAAATGACATATAGTTTACATTCTCGCCAACAATTTAAAGATTACTGCAAGTTGATAGATATATTTCTTTGCAGAGGCTTTGAGCTTTTTTGAAAGTTTTGCTGTTGTGTTGTAATGCAGTTTTAATTGAACACTGATCCGAAAAATCTGCATTAATGTGCAGTTCTAAATCGCCATTTCATTTCACTTAATTCGTGAATCACAGAATCTGAGAAGGTGTGGGCAGCAGTTCAGAGGTCTGGAACCAGGCTAAAAAGGTATCGGGATCACAGTATTTAAGCATTTATCAGCAGTAATTGGTACTATGTATAAATTGACGGGATCTTTGGCCACCTTCAATACAAACAACTGACACAAACTTCAACTGAGGTCAGGGAGTTAGTAAACCTGTATGAAACTGAGTCAATGAGGTGTTTCTGTGTTTGTGCGTTTGTCCTAAACCATTTCCTCTTTCTCTTTCCTCTCCACAGGATACTGTTACATGGACGTGGCAAGGTCCCGGAGCGTGAGTGTTTGTTTTTCTTTCACACACTTACATATATCATACACAACACACGCACATACACACAAACACTCCCTCCCACTAAGTATATAGTTAAAACACCAGCGACCTGTTTTTCATTAAAAAGGAGCATAGTAAGATGCTGTAGGGGAGCCTCCATTATCTCCAGTACCATTTGTTCAGTCTTGTCTCCATCCATCATATTATTTTTCTTTTCCTGATCCTTTCTTGTCAAAGCCAACAATTTTATCTTCCAGGTTCAAGATCCTATGGCTCACTCTGTGCCAACCTCATAATCCCATGGAGATCGAGGTGAGTGGTTCAGTAAGCCAGAAGTCAGTAACACTTTATTTTATTCTTCTTTCCAGATTGAGAGAAATATTAACTTGAAATTAAAAAGATAATGGCTGTCTAATATAATGAATGTGATGGGCAATTACATGTTCATTTTACAGCGGATCAGTACACAGTTTCATTACAAGACAAAATGATTAAGTTGATATTCTTTCTCCTCAGTATTTGCCTATTTACACTCCATCAGATGAGGAGAAGGAAAACCCTGCCCTGTTTGCCAATAACGTCAGAAAGCTCATGGCCAAGTAAGTATGTGTTAATGTGTTTGCATAAATCTCTGATCAGCATCGGACAGACATAAATTTAGGTCTTAATAAACTGTTCCCTCCCTCCTGATAGGGCTTTGGAGCTGCCACTCACAGACCTGTCCTTTGATGACCGTGAGATCAGCCTATCACAGGGCCCACTGTGCATTTATGACTACAGCAGCCTGCTGGAGTTTAACCAGCTGGTGTGCCGCTTAGGGTGAGTGGAGGGAGACTGGATTGACTGGGTGAAGGGATGGGTGTCATTCAAGATTTTGTGGAAATGAAGGTAAAGAAACACTGACACCTGATGGTGGGTAGGAAAAAACAAACATAGGGGAATGTGTTGTTTTCAAGACTATTCAGGCAGTTCAGATGAAATGAGGGAAAGGTTTGGTGTTTTATAGCACAAATGGTCTGCCCCAGATCCCACAATTTTATTTAATTTTTTTTTTTTTTTAGGTGAAAGACTATTTATGAAATCATCTGTCAGCATGTGTTTTTCTCATTTGAGCACATAAATAATGAAATCCCCCAGTGGGAATGTTTGTTTCCCTTCTTTGCTAATGAACTCCATTATGAGTGCATTTACTCCTTAAAATACTCGGTGTTAGGACTAGATGTGTAGCATAAACAACCAGTGATAACATGGCTGTGATCATATGCTGAATATGACTGAATCTTTATATGATTATATGATTATGATTATGATTGTTATATGATTCTGTCATGTGACCAGGACCAGTGTAAGCCTTGGTCTGAGGACTCGAAATCCTGAACAGACAAGAGAATATGAACATATTACTCTCGCTTTTTCTTTGCCATTTATGTGCTTTAACCCATTAGATGTTGTGATTGGGTATGTTTTTCACTTTCTCACAGAGAAAGTGAAAAACCTCGTTTCCGTATATGTAGCACATAACCATGTAACTGAGTAATACGCTTTTGCGTTATGTGATTTCTTTATAGTATTTTCTGCTCCACTTTGTCAGGCTGAGAGCAGGAACCAGAGACAAGGTGCTCGAGGAGCAGGCCAAGAGAGCCAGAAAGCTGCAGGGAGACAGGCTGGGTTTAGAGGACTTTGCCCAGTTCCTCAACCTGCCAGTTACAGACACACTTTCACAAGTCCACAGCCTCTTTGACCAGGTAAACACTACGAGGTTCAAGTTACAATAGTTTTTTCTCTAAGCTATGTTAGTTTTGATTTTTAAATTAATATAAGTTAGCATAATAATAAATGGTAAGTCTTTAAACTGGTAAAAGAAGACACATTATTATAAGGTAGGGGGTTAAAAGCAATATTGCTCCAGCTAGACTTTATAGTAGTGTATAGTAATACTACAGGCCCAGCCATCATTAGCTACCAGCCAGGCCCTTAAACCAACTGGAAGACTAAAGGCTGTGCTCTGCCTCGTACAAGTTAAAAATTCTGATTTGTAGCTGAGGGCCAGTACACACTGTTTCTTACTATTAAGCAGTAAAATCTTTGTATCAGTAATAGAGGTCATAAAAAAAATCAAAAATTCAGATCAACTATAGAATAAGAAAAATTACTTAGATGAACAGAAAACACAGAACATTTGTGAAAATACAATTTAAAGCACTTTAAAAGTCTGCCATCTTAATTATATAATGGCTAACAATCCTCTGAGCCCAAATCCACAAAAATCTCAATGGAATAGTTTTCATAGCAGCAAGGGGGCATTTAGAGTTCAACCTTTTTTTTTTTTTTTTTTTTCTCCTTTTTTCTTTTTTTTTTCTTTCAGGAGGTCACAGAGGCACAGTTATAGTATGGGAGAAATGTAGCAGGAAGCAGCTATTCATAATAGCTAAAGTATTTGGGTTGATAATATCATTGACCTCACGTCAACAGTCTTGGTAGAGTTACTGCGGTTTTTAGAAATGCCAGTAAGATCTGAAACGTTTGCTATTCTTGCATCCTTGACGGGTTCCTGATACCTTGACATGTTATCATTTAGGGACCAGACTCAGTTTATTAATTTTGAGTTGTTGTTTGGCCTCTGACCTTCTGTTTTTAGGTACCTTTGGTGTGATCATTTAGACAGGGCAGGGTTTTTAGATGTTATATTCGCTTCCTCTTTCTCAAAAGAGCTTTAGTTTTTAACAAGGACACAGTGTCCCTGATTCAAAGCATCCAAAGGTCTAAACCACTGCAACTACTTTTCACTCTTTAAGGTGACATAGTGAAGGTTTCATGAGTAGAACTCAGCTGACAATGACTGATCAGCTCCCCCTTGTGGAGAATCTGCAGCATACTAAATATGAATGAGTGTGGATTTGTGTGACTGTGGTGTTGCATTTATAAATGACCAAGCTAACATTAATACAGTCCTCTTAGAAGTCATGCTGTTAGATAATTTAGCAGATCTAAAATCAGATCATCAGTAGTGAAACCAGTTGATAAAATGAAAGTCTTTAAAATGACACTGTAATCATCACCACTGAGTGATGATTCTTTTGCAGGAAGTTCTTTTACGTTTACATAATTTCAAGCTACAGATGATTACAAATTTGCAGCAAATTACATTTTTACATAGGATCAGATTTGTTCCTTCACTTCTTCTATTCACTGAATATTTGTCCCCAGCATGGAGATGGACAGATAGACATCAGACACTTTGTCATTGCCCTGTCTACTGTTCATCGACCATCAAAGTCAATGGAGACCCTCAGACTGGCCTTCAAGGTGAGCACATTTGCCAGTTATTCTGGTTCGATGTAGGTTTTAAATCACTGCTCTAAGAATACATGTTGTTGTGCAGATGTATGAGAGTGAGGAGAACGGGGATATCCTAGAGGAGGACCTTGCCAACATCTTGGAAGTAATGCTGGGAGTGGATGAGGTGGAACTTTCAGGTCTGTTTTTAGAGCTTGACAGACCTGACACAGAGAAGATCACATATGGTAAGACCCAGTGTCTGGTAGTACCAAATTTTAAAACATCAGTACAAAATTGTCAGATTACTTGCAGTGCCATGGTACATATGAGACCATCGTGCAAATGATTGACAGCATTTGTCTGTGTTCCTGCTTCCTCTGCGCTGTTACTATCACATTTGATTTCTCCTCAGGCTTTACTGAAGAGGACAAGTACCGCCTGTTGTTGATTTTCCAGGGTCTTTTACATCCACCATCTGTCTTCTCTAGAAACTGTCAAAGCTTTTCTGTTTACTCTTTCTTTCTATATTGTCCTTTTAAAGTGATTTCTACTGTTACCATAAAACAATCCAGCAGACTGGCCATCTGCATACAATGTAAAATGCAGTGTATAGATGAATGGAGGCTGTGTTGGAATCATCATAGTAATTATACTAATGCCTCTAAACAAAAAAAAAAACCTAATCCCGTGTTGTTACAGTGCTTTTTGAATTTCAAATAAAAAAATGATTCCAGTCCCCTCCTTTACATTCACTGACAGTGATGACAGTGATAACTTTTTTATGTTTTGCCCCTTTTTCCAGATGAACTTCATCATTTTATAGAGCAGCATCCATACTTCGTCCAGGACTGCCTCGATTTTAAAGACCATCCTCGCAAATTCTGCCTTGGCCGACCTAAGAGCTGCAATGGCCAGAACAACGACAAAGATGACTGAACGGTCGACATGAGATATCCAACCACTCACATTTACCTTCTATCTGACAAAACAGCATTTCCAGATGCTGCAGCTTGCCTACCACCTCTGTGCCTTTATGTGCAGTTAGGGAAAGAATTGAAAGAGAATAACAAAGGTGTAAGGAAGTGTAGAGATGGATCAATGCAGCACAGGTGATAGATGAAAGTTTCTACTCCATCACTTATTTCAGTTCTCTTCTGAACTTTTTTTTTTTTTTTTTTGCTTTCCTTTGTTTTTAGTCTTCATTATGATATAGAGAAACATGTTTTTTTATGCTCTGTGAATACATAATTTATTTTAAATTTATTTTCTTATGTATGAAGTACAGATATTAAAGAAATTAGCTGATAAAAGGAGGGGTAATTTTAGCCCTGTTGTTGACTTGTTGAAGGTTAGCACTTGTTGATCTCAGGCAAATACACACTATTATGAAGCGCACATTTCTCTCTCTTGCTACTCCTCCTCTACATACATACACGGAAACACTGAAACTTACCTTCGGTCAAAAGGATCAGAATATACAGGACATAATGCTGCCATTCAATGATGATGTTGGGATGTTATCGCACCAAACCACATTATGTAACATAAAATGCCACAGGCAAAAGCAGCCGAAGTTAGCCAATGAATCCAGAGAAATTTCTCCTTAATTTAAGCAGCTATCTCACTGCCATAGAAATACAGCCCAAGAAACCTCGTGAGAAATTAAGTTTGGACAGGGATGATTGATGAGGATCATGGCCCATATTTATCAAGTGTTTCAGAATCCCCCCCCAATGAATCGCCCTGGAAGTTAACCTGGAACTAAAGCTAGAGCTGACAATTATTGATGAAGCCTTCCAAACTGATTTTCAACGAGAGGAAATACGAAGAGTTTGACTTTGCTGATTTACTACATTCTCGGCTGCAAGTATTATTTAATAGTAGCATTTTTTTTATGTATGTGGGCAAATAATATAGATGACTAAGATATGTAGGTTATATGCAAAACTATGATATCAAAATAAATAAAAGGGTTAAATCTTATAATATTTACTGATAATCTATTTGCATTAGAATGCTTCAACTATTGTTTGTGACGGACCCCAATCATGACTATTCCAAAGCTGCACTTTCCCTGTTGCAGGGAGGTTTTAGGACCTCAGTTTTGAAAAATGTCAGTCAGGTCCCTATCAAATGGCAGCTTCTAACAGGTAAACACACCTCTGGAGCTCTCCTGATTAAAGGCTGAGATAGGAGTCATTCCATGGGTTAAGACAGTTCAGAAGAGGCTTTTACTCAGTCCTAAAAGTAGAACTGAAGACGCATCACAATTTTTGGCCGTTTATTAGTTATTTCCTACCCTGAAGGGCTTGATAAATACAGGCCCAGGACTGACACTTCAGGGCAGTTGCTGCCTTCTGAATTTTGATTGGTGTTTTTATCCAACTGCATTTCTTTTACTGGTAGTTTGAGAAATAATATGACTACATTTTTTGCAAAATTTTAAATTCAGTACTGCTTTCCAAAAATAGTATTTCTCCTGCTCTCCTGTATTTCTCTACTGGTTGAAATATGAATCTCAGATGGTTTATGCTGGACTGATGCATTCTATACCATATTTCTGCAATGTTCCTCTAATGTTTATGTCACAATAGGGGTCTTGAATGCAGAAATCAAAGCTATTTGCTTTTATTTAAAAAATAAAGTGCTTTCAGTTTTGTGTGTTGTCACCTGCAGTTTTTGTCCCACTAGGTGGAGCTCTGGGTTCACACGTTCATCTCAAAGGGGTCGGACTTCTTTGAGTCCCTCAAACTGACTTATAGCATTTACTATCTACGAATCAAATCGGTGGTTCTAAATTTTAAAAAGCCCTCAGTGATGAAATATTGTTCATAGCTTTATTTACTCAACTGTATATTCTGTCCATATTGTCTATGCTCAGGTTCTTCTCTCTCTTGTTTTCCTTTGAAACATTTCTTCAGGCATTACTTACCTGCTATTGCTTTCATAATGCTTCATCTTTTCTGAGTCCACATGATGGTGCTAGCTCCCTAAACTATACACACCAGAGAGCCCATGCACCACTGCCCACCTGATGGACAGGAAAAGCATTACCTCATCCCTTCCTTTCATTCCTTCAGGTAAAAATAGACAGATTAAGCCGGGGCTTTGATGAGCGAAACCTACAGAGGAGGTGTGGAAGCAGGGAGAGAGGGATAGAGATGGAGGAGAGAGACTAAATGGATCGTTCTGCTCCAAATCCAATTCCTAATAGCTGGAGGGAGGGTGGGTGGGAGGAGGGAGAAGAAGTCAAAGAAAGAGGAGAGGGAGAGGGGGAGTGGAGATATAACGTCTAACAATTAAGACCTGCCTTCAGGGTTTAAAGAAGAAGCTTTGTTGAGAACATATAAATTGCTCATTGAGCAGTGCCTCTCTGGAGTCTCTCTCAGATACTCCTGCCTCAAAGGAATCTGCCATAAAAGACAGCAGCAACAGCAGCAGCCCACCTCACAGGAGGGCTGGAATCTGTTCATAGTATTTGGGGATCCATCTCCAGCCGTCATCCTGGCCAAGCAAAATACCCCCTACAGTAAACACAAACCTGGATCGAATCCCAGTTACTGTAGCTGGGGAAACATAACAGCATATCCACTGGAGATCCCTCGTGTCAACTGTACTTTGCAGGGTCAAAGATCCAGCACAGCTAACAGCTATTTATTTTTGTTTTACAGGCCAAGTGGATGAGCCTCTTGATAGCCTATGGTTGGAAATTAGCCTGTTTGCTTTTCTCTTGCCAGGTTGTGGCTGTCTGCACTGCCAGTTACAATATTTTGAATCAAAGTTTTTGTGTATAATACAGGATACTGTGATATTACATTAAAAGTTATATCAAATGGGACCTGTAGTCTGAAATATCTACTGTAGTTATTCCCAACCAAAGGTACACCTGCCCCAGGGTTGCAGTTCCCAGGGGTGCGTGGACAGATTGTGGAATAGCTCACTTACTTTGAAAAACTATTAATTGGGATTTCTTTAAAAAAAAGTTTTCCATGTATTAAATGGTAAATTGTTCAAATAGTTAGCCAAAAATAGTGGATACATTGTGTAAATGTATCTGAAAATTCAAATAGTTATAAAAGTAATATATAAATGGTTACAATAGTTAGCTAAAGGTAATGGATAAACAGTTGAAATAGTTAGCTAAAAATAATGGATAAATGGGTACTTGAATATATCTGACAGGGTTGTGGGAGTACATCGTAGATATACTGCATCTGAGGGCCTTTATCGTCCAACTAGTCCAACTAGAATTAGGATAATCTCCCCTTTGCTCTCTGGAATCAGTCTTTTCCACTCTTAAAAGTGGTAATTGTAGCTATGTTTTGGCTTTGATGTCACTGTTGAATTCCTGTTTAGCTAGCATTATTTAATTATACTGCCTTTCAGTGGGGTTTTAGCTGTGACCTGATTATGCCTAACTATTCACTGCTAGTGTGAAATGCATTTTTGGGGGAGTGATTGATGACACATCTGAGAAAACATGTCAGCTTCTCCTGCCACTCAGCCTCATGTTGCAGTTTCATCATGCCCATCAGCCCTCTGAGTTGACTGATAAAAATAGTATATCGAATCCTCACCAGTGAAATTCTGTTTCTACTATGACTAGGCTTACAGTTTATGGCCAGTTGACTAAGTCATTAGGAAAGAAATATTTCACAACTTAGATGATTCTGAAAAGTTTCTTATGTTTATATTTTCTATGATTAACTGGGAAAACTCTGTTATCCAGTCCAGTCCTCAATTTCAGCTGAACCTTTCAACCAGAACTGGTGCAGTCTACTGACTCTACTCAAGAAGGATGCCAATCCTCCTCATCTGTATATTTACATCCATCTCCTATTTGTCAATGGTATACTGTACATCTAACAACAGCAGTCAACATTGGGGTTTTTATGTGATTGGCCGTTGGTACAACCCACTTTATGGCTGGGTGTAAAGAGCTGCACGACGTCTGTGTGCTCCCTGTGGAGGTTTTACTCTTACTGTATTCTTGTTTGGGCTATTGGTCTCACACCACAAACTTTACTGCTCTTTTCCCTCATGAGGGTTTTGTGCACTGCCTCCAAAAACAGGGATGTAGGTGTTGAAGGAGGGATGCATGTTTCAAATTCTTCTGAGTCAATTTCTACATTTTATGGTCCAACTTGCCCTTTTTTTTTTTTTTTTTTTTTTTTGGATACATCAAATGTCAGAAGCAAGACAATACAAAAATAATTTCTTAGAAAAGGGAATGCTGTTTGAGTCACAATGATTCAGCTATATCAAAAATCATGCCAAGAAGCAAGCACTACAGGCAGTGCTGCTTTTTAGAGAACTTTATGTTGCTTTTCTTCATCCCCATTTATGTTACAGCTATGATGTTTAGATATGATTTTGATTCAGTATACAGTAAGCTACCAACACAAATACTGAAATGCTGACATGAGTGGGTTTGGAATTCTAAAAGATGGCCTGTGTTGATGAGCAGCTGTAAACCCTTTCAACTCACAGCCATTTAAAAACGTATCCAAGTAAAAAGCTGTTGAAAATGGATTCGCACATGTACCTGCTCCCTGAGTGCTGCATATTGATGGTTGATGGGTTGAACTCACAGAATATTGCCGTACAAGTATAATTCATCCTTTATGTCTTCCTCTGTGTTGCATATTATGTGGAATGGAAACATACATTTGATCAAGGGACCCTCACCATAAAAGACACACTGTGCTGAATGGGGTCCATTAGCTACTGAGACAAGCAGGGAGGCAACACTTGAATTCAGAGATGGAGAGATGTAAAGAGAGTGAGATTGTGGCAGAAAGGTTCAAGGCGAGTACCAAGAAAATATATCAGAACTTGGCTGATGCGATTGTCAGTGTGCAAACAAGATGTACAGTCTAGCAGGTAGAACAGCCTGCAACAAACTCAGGGAGCAGGCGACGTTTTCTATATTGGAGAAACAGTAGGACAAGGACAATTACATTGATGACAAATGTTATGAATGGAGATTGGGCAATATAGGCCCATATACAAACACTTTGGGATTCTCATTGTTTTAGCCAATTTACTGCAAATCATGAATCCTTAACATCCCTGCTGACTAAGCTTAAACCAGACTCTAGTTTTTCAGATTTTTTTCACCTGGACTGACTCATTTTTCAACAAACAGCTAATTGAAACAGCTGGGCACTTCAGTTTTTTTTGGCAAATATCACTCAAACTGTAGTAAATAGTGCATTTGTTGGGGACTCTTTTTTGTGCTTTAGTAAGTCTTTACAGCAGCAGGACGGTGTATGTGGTCTACAACTACAGTGCTCATGTTCGGGGTAATGAAGGAAATTTTCCCCAATAGTGTAGCACAAGAATGTGAGTTGTGTGTTATGTGTTAAATAGTTTTTTGGACAACAATGGAGTTCTATGTATCAAAAGAATAAGCCACAGTTTATCAGCCATTGGCTACACGGACAACACTTGTTAGTATGATCAATTCATCATTAGTTTTGGTCTTTTCATGGGATTTGTTAGAAATAAGTAAAATATAGAATATCAGGTTGAGGCCGTTGCAAAGATGGTGGTGCACACCTGCGGCAGGGCAGGTGCTGCAGGTGTAGGTGCAGCTAACCTCAAGTCAAAAGTTGACAAACTCGGTTTATGTTTTAAAGCTAATGCCAGACAAAGGCAGATGATTGCTGACCTGGCATAGAAAGCGACTGTAACCAGTTAAATTGTTACCCTCCTGATTTTATCACTGCGTTGCTGTTGGGCAACAAACACACAGCAGCAGTGGCAAAGCAGACAACATGTTACTACATTTGATTCATGGAGCCAGTTCACTTCCTTCTCCATGATATTGAACGCCAGAAAAGGGACTCCTCCGACAAAGCACAGAGAGAGGATAACCATCCCAACAGTTCCAGAGAATACACCCTCTTGCTTGCAGGTGACATCCACCAAAACCCAGGACCTAATTTACACTGTAGTGACCCACAGTCTCCTGACTCTTTCATCAGACCTGGTACTGTCCATCCTAAGGTAATTCCATGACTGAGATAATCCAACGATGTGAGAGTAATCCAATGTCTTGTTTTGACTGGTAAATGTGGCCCAAACACTTCCAGTTATCCCAAAAATACATGGTCACAATGTGACTGTTTACAAACAATAGAGTTTTCAGCTGTTTCAAACAACAAATCATGCAAAGGTTTTGTGGGATCAACGCACAAACCAAAAGGATTACTTGGGGGACATTTAAACATCAGATGTGTCACTTCAAAAACTGAGCAACTCAAAAAATTAAATATTGGGTTTGAAGTTCAGTGAATGTTAACTCAAGACAAAGACGTAATTTCTTCTGTGGTTAAAAATTATTTTATAGATTCACATCAAGATGTCGCATTACATCGGCCTAAGAAGAAAGGTCATAATATCACCAAATTATAATGTCCCTGTTTTTTACATCTCTGAAGTGTCTGTCCTCCATAACTAAAATCTTGAGCCCATTTAAAAGCTCCAAGGCCAAAGGTGTTTTGACTGTGATCCTGCAAGTGTCCCCGTGACCCCTTGAAGGATAAGCTAATGGATTGATGGATGCATGGATCCTGCATTTGTAAAGAAGTACAAAAGTATCCTCGGTACTCGGTACGGCTATCCAACCAATGTAACCAATTACAGACCTATCAGTATTCTCTCAGGTATTTCTAAAGTAACAGCCCATCTAAACCATGGTCACTTCCCATTGCATCCTCTGCAGTTTGGATATGGGAAACGTTATTCCACAGCAAATTGCTATTTTATTGAACAAATAAATTCAGTCTTGATAAGGGAGTTGTTGTTGGTGCTGTTTTCCCTGATTTAAAAAAGCTTTTGATATGGTCAATCATAATGTTCTTTCATCCAAACTGTCAAAGTTCAATTTCTCTACTAATGCATTAACATGGATTGAGTCAAACATAAACTCATAAACAACATCTTTTTCTGAATGTACCACTGGAGTTCCACAGGGATCAATCCTTGGACTAATTATATTTTGCGTATACGTTAATGGTACCCCCTGATTTGCCCTGACGTCCACATCTGGATGTATGCAGAGGCCACAGTTATTTAGACCTATGCTAAAACAAGAGAACAAACTACTTCCAGACTCATTGAAGTATTGAACAAAGTATCAGACTGGTTATCTCACAATTGTCTTACTCTTAACATGAGCACAACGTATTTTTCTATCTAGAGAAATGATACACATCAACCTGACATCCTTGTTAAAGAAGAGGTAATAAATAATGTTGAGCACTTCTTGTATCAAGCATAATTGTTATTCTAACTTAAAGTTTTAGAAACATATAAAGAAGTTCTCCAGAAGTGTAAGAGCTAGCCTAATGAATTTTAGACATATTAGGCATCAATTGCCTCTAGCTGTCTCTAAGCTCTTCATGCACTCAATGATTTTCTTGTAGATATCTTACCGTGTTACATGTTGGCCCCATGCAGGCACAACTATGCTAAAACCATTATACACTCCTTCGGACAATCAGTGAAAATTATTTATAAAAAAACAAGGAAGTAACATCATTAAAAAGTATAATTTATTGACCTTTGCCAGTTTTATTCGTTTTGCAGATACAGTATGTGCCTAATAAATAAATTAATAAATAAATTCATGATTTTGCTCCGCCTCCACTTAAACAATGTGGAGGTGCAAAATGCTAGGGAGACCAGGGCATCAGGTAGAGGTTATAATTTAGGAAAACTGGTTTCGGACAATCAGCATTTTCAGTCCAAACAGCAGCTAAATGTAACTCAATACTCACGCATATCAGAAAATGCACATGTTTCATTATTTTGAAAACAACAGTTGAAACATGGCTCAAGAAAAATCAATCGTGTTCGCTGATTTAAACATTTGTACGGAACCAACTGATTTCCAATTTGGAGACTATGTAATGTATTTTGTATGATGTTGTTTTATAAATGATGCACTGTTTGTATGTTTTGCTGATTGTATCAATTTTAATTGTTTGTATTGTATTGTTGGTTTCGTACGACATTGTTTTGTTTTTTACATCTTTCTGCCAGATGTAAATTAGCTATATAGCTAACGCCGGCTCAACAGTTCTGTTTTGCATGGTCGCTGTTAAATAAACTAATAAACTACAACTAAACTAAACACCATTGCTTTCCTTTAAATTAAGCTTGCTAACTTTTTATCAATAGACTATACTTAATGTCCCCACCCATCCACAGAAATTCTGATGTTGAAATCATTTGAGAGCTTGGAAAATACATCACACATTGTTTTACAAACCAGTGTTTCCCCCATACCCACAAAGGACAAGCTTTTTGGTCCGTTTAACACAACCTAAAGACCACTCTACTAGCTTTTAGGAGGAGTAGTGTTGAATTTGGAATTCCTGGAAGCAGTATCAAACTGACTGAGTTACCTGATATCGGTGGCTAAAGACAAAAAGCTTTCATTTTTTTCAAATTTCCTGTTTTTATTGGCAGCTCTTTACATCATGCTGTGTCATATTAAGGTTCTTTATTCATTTTTTTTTAAATTACATGACTTCGCTTTGAATATACCCTATCTTTTTGGTATTGAATATTATAACAAGTTTGCAGTTTTTGTAAAGCTGATTACAGAGAGGACGCAGGTCTAATTTATCATATCCAGCTAACAGATTCATATTCCCATCCCAGTGCCAAATGGACAGTTCGTCATTTTGCCTGCAGCAAGTTGTGAGTGGGACTGAGGCCCGTGTGTGGTTGAATATGTTAATGTGTGAGCGTCCATCCTGCCTTCATCATCAGTCCTTTTCACTGCAGCCATAATTACCACTGTCTGAGGGTAACCAACAGTGGCGGATCTCATTATGCCATGATATGGGTCGCGTCTGCGTATACAGGCACACATACACTGCCTATTTACATATGAATGTATCCAGTTTTGCACACACAACCACAAGCAGGCACCCCCGCCCCCAACACACACAAACACACACACACGCAAACACAGCATTTACATATAAAAGTGTTAATGTGCGACACACATTACATAGTACACACACACAGTAGTCTATTCATACATGCACCTCACACATATGGGCTACTCATAAATTTAGACACTTCCGTCAGAAGGCCCTCGCCAGCCGACAGGGATATGAACCCAATATAGCATCCCAGAGATAAGCCAGTGACTCTGGAAGCAGAACTAATATTATTTGCACGGTGTCGAACGTTTATCTGGCGCCGCCTGCAAAGTGATGGTTCGGTGTCACTTTTGTTTAATAATGATGTGCCAATAGTAATATGCCTGCTGGCTGGAAACCTATTACAGTTCAAAAGATTATCCAAATACAATCTAATTTGGAATATTGCATTTTGACAGCCTGTGACTGGAGGAGGTGGGATGGTAATGCGATATTTTCTTTCCTTTTTAAAAATTCCAATTAACATTTTTAATGCTCAACAAACCAGTGGTGACTGCAAATATGCAGAGGTGTTTGACTGTGCCAAATCTCCTGATGGGTTTCAGGCAAAGAAGAGGGAAAAATAACTTGCACAATGCAAACTTTTGATTAGGTGAGTGCTGTGTTTGGGCTCTCCTGTCAGTTGACTTTAAATTGACATTGTAGAAAAAAGATAATATTTAGATATATACAGTATTGAAGGGGAGTAAAAAAAACTGTCAAACTGCTATATTCCATATAAATACAAAAATCCTCATTTTACATTCATCACTCTTATCAGGGATGACAGAGGGGCCTTCTGTTGTCACACTAAGTGGGCTAATCTTACATACTACCCACTTTAATATCACATAGATTTATATTCACAGCCTGTAATTTAGTATTATGCAAATAATGCTCATCGAGATTCCCTGTTATGGCATGTAAGTCTAAATAAAAAGGAGAACATTAGTTCAGAGTAACAGAAGTCAACATTTACTGTAGGTCTCCAATTATTACACATCGCATTTTTCTTAAGACAGTAATAATCCAAAATACTACTTACTGCATTATTAAGATCTGTGTTTGCATACCTCCAGCTTTGAATTTAGCTTCCTTATTATCACCTTCCTCTCATAAATACTTCACAAAGACAGATCAACACAGTAGATAAAATAGCTGAAAAAAATGGAAGACTTTTGCTAGTTATTAAAATTGAGTTATTAAAATTGGAATTAAAATCCACCTCAGTCTACATTGTTATATATCATCAATATCTCATATTTAATTTATTCCTAGAGTTATTTTGTGATGAAGTGTTTTAATTTATTTTTTTTACTCATACTGACGTCCCCTCAGCTTATCTCATCTACAGTACTTCTCCTTCAGTCAGTAATTTCCAGCTTTTGCATGAATGACTTTTGACAACCAATGGAGAAGCAGTGACTTGTTGCTTCAATCACAGTGGGTGTATGGGTGTACTAATATTACAACACTAGAAATATAAGGTTTCGTGAGACTTCTGGTGTCGCAGCGCTTGCTGTGACTCCAGTTTTTCAGTGTTTCGCTGTTGTCCCTGTCTCCTTTGTGTCTCCACCTCCCCTGTCTGTCTGTGTGTGTATGTGTGTGTGTGTGTGTGTGTGTGTGTGTGAGTGTGTGTGTGGCGTGGCTCTTCCTCTCCTGGCTCCTGCTTCACCTCCATGTCTGTCTTCAATCAGCTCATCAACCCAGCAGTACCAGAACCCAGGCTCTTCACCCACTCGTTGCCAGAATGTTCGGCCAACCTCCCTGGTAGTCACTCTCTCGGCAGCTCCTGTATCTAATATACTTGAGTTATTTTTCCTGTGATTTCCAAATGCCCGTTAATAACTGCGTTCTCCTTTGTTCAGGATTCCCTGCACCTTCTTCCCCGTTGTGTCTCCTCGTCCACCCATGGCACCTCAGCTTGCCAGCTGGCTTCCTCAGTCATCTGCGCGCCTGCCCTCTGCCTCAGCCTGCCTCCCATCTCCACCACTGTAACCATTCCCCTTAATCCTACAATAAACCCACTTTTCCCTACCACCTTTTTGTCTGTGTCTGCGTTTGGGTCCTGAAACAAATGAGCCATAACAGAACAATCTGGCCACTGTGGAACCAGCAGACGTTTACATTTACATTTAAATTTACGTCTACATTTACTCATTTGGCAGATGTTTTTATCCAAAGCGACTTACAAGTGAGTGCCAACGATAAAGCTTCAGTACAGTAGGAGACCTTGAAGTAAATGCAAGTGCTAGATCTATTCAAAGAAAAAGTACAAGGAGGTAAAGAAGCGCACTGAAAATGCGCTGTAAGCACTAGTTAGGTATGTTGGGGAGAGGGGGTGAACTCGGAAGAGATAAGTCTTTGAGAATTTTGTGAAAATAGAGAGGGACGCCCCTGCTCTGATCCCACATTTGGTAGCTTGTTCCACCATCGGGGAACCGCAAACCAGAACATTCTGGACTGTAATTGCCATGTCTTCAGGGATGGCAATACCAGATGACAAGATGAGCATCAGGTGCAGAGAAGGAGCATAAGCCTGTATGATTGAGTTCAAGTAGATAGGTGCAGACCCGGAAATCATTCTGTAGGAAAGCATTAGTGACTTGAATTTGATTCGATCGGCCATGGGTAGCCAGTGGAGGTCAATTAGCAACACGTGCCCTTTAAGGCTGATCAAAAACCAGACTCGGCATTGCATTCTTGACCATCTGTAAGGGTTTCACTCTGCGTGAAGGTGGGCCCACTAGAAGGGCATTGCAGTAGTCGGGGTAAGAGATGACCATGGCCTGTACCAGAACTTGAGTGGTGTACTGAGTCAGGTAAGGCCTGACTTTTCTTATGTTGTATAGAGAAAAGTGGCACCCAGGTTTCTCACAACTTTGGTTACGGCAAGAGATGAAGTGGCGATTTTGATGTTGATATTTTGATGTAGAGATTGGTGGGCCAGGATGAGTTAAGAGTTAAGTCTTAGAAAGATTTAGTTGAAGGTGGTGTTCCCTCATCCATGTGGATATGTCTGAGAGACAGGCGGTGTATATTGCAAAGAGTAGAGGTCCTTGGGGCATCCCTTTGGGGAGGGGATGGGGTAAGGACATAGAGTCAAATACATAAGTATTTAGGCAGGGACACAATTTTCATAATTTTGCCTCTGTACACCACCACAATGGATGTTAAACAAAGCCATCAAGATGTTGTCCAAGTGTAGACTTTCAGGTTTAATTCAAGGGGTTTAAAAAAATGTGGCATGAACAATTTAGGAATTTTTATTATAATCGACATTATTTTACTCTAAATGAAGTTAATGTTTTTTTCATTGATTTGGATAGGTTTCTTAATGAAGGTCAGCTTAATGTTAATTTACTCTATGAACAAGTTCAATAATAGTAATTTTATGGTTGATATCTTCTTCTCTGTTTCATTACAATAAGCTTTTCACTCTACACTTGTAAATTAAGTGTCTGATTGGAAGATATATCAGCTATAAATACCTTTGATATTTTTTTTTCTTTTTGATTTGGGTTATGGGAGGTTGTGCTCCTCTAATGAGACTTTTGGCAGGGTGTTGGTCTGCTCACCAGATTTTGTTTCATCTTTGGACCTTCTAACAGCAGATAAGCGAAGGATGATTGGTTGTGGGATGTAGACAATTTCATCTTGAATGTAAAAAGAGTACATCTGCGGGCTGAGACTGTGTAAAATGGTATACGTTGTACTGGAATGCTAGAGAGCAAAACTGGAAGGACTTTTCAAGTAAAGTGATACTCGAAAGAAATATTTACTAATTGACAGACTTTCTCCGTAGTACTGCACATACTGTTAACTCCCTCCACATATACTTTGCAGTATGTAGCCTACAGCTGAGTATTTCATGGTGATGAACTTTACAGTACTGTATAGACTATATATATATATATATATATATATATACCATTCAACCACAACATTAAAACCGGTAACTGGTTGTAATATTGTAGCCGATCAGTGTATTGTGCTGCTCAGATAAGAATTTGGCCATTGCAAATGCTTAGACTGAGTTGTGGCTGCGGAGGGAAATAACATTTCTTCATGTCAAGATGTGTGAAACATCAGCGTGGTGAACCATAACCATTCCCAGAATTTTGATGAGTTCATTGGCAATGTGTTGCTTCACTTGTGATGGAGCTATGTGCATGTTTAGCTCGTATAGAAGAAAATGTTAATTTCAGCATGAAGGCATGTAATCACAAATGGAAGTGATAGTGTGACTCTGTTTCTCTCGCTTCTCTTTCTCTAGCGCAACTCATATTCCAGTCCAACTTTTATTTTCTTAACAACGGTCATATCTGTCTGACAATGACATTTAAAGAAAACAAAATTGTACATCTTTATTAAAGTCAGTGAAACTTCAATATTCTGCTTTTGTGTTTTTGCTCCGCCACACTTTAAGTCAAAGGGTTTAAGACCATTTATTAGGCCAAATGTAGATAATAACTCATTGGCTGCTCCCCAAATGAATCCAGGCTGTTCAAAATTCTGGAGAAAGCACATTAAATCCCCCGAAGAGGTACACTGAAAAAACGAGCAGATAGAGATCACTGAGATATGGAGACACATAAATACACAAGGCAACAGATGCCATCGTAATTATGGTCATAAGAAACTAGAAGAGAAGGCGGAGGAAGAGGGTGGGTGATGGATTGAGAATTCAGGAGAGGGGGTGGCAGCAGTTAGAAGCAGGTAGAAGCAGGCAGTATAAACAGAAACAGCAGCATCAGTATGACTGATCAGATGATAAACATTACCTCATTGACTTGAGAGAATGTGATTGGTGATTGCACAAATCGGCCTGAATTAAGTTTATGATCCGTTTGTGTAGCACAGCAACAGGGAAAATATAATCTAATGTTAGATTTGAAAACAGTGCAGAAGAGTGAGCATGGAAAGCTGTGATTGGTTGATAATTGTAAAGGGTCAAAGCAAATATTTTAATTTTGTCTCTTTCATTACATTTGAAAATATTTCTGTGTAAGACATATCAGTATAATACAGTATACATACAGTACAGTACATTACACATACAGACATACAGTATTTTAAGGCCCTATAAACAGCATATTTATAAAATGAACTGATTTTAATTAGAGATTTTTGGGCATGTCTAGGATCATAAACACACCGGTTATTTGAAACAACAAATTTTTTATGGCCAATGTTGTCATGCCAATAGAGCCTTCTGATAAAATGACATTTCTCCATTTAGTGAATGACTCGACCTGCTGATTAGGAGCCATGTTGGCGACGTGGCTTTAGGGATTGCAACATCGTATTCATCTACGTCTTTTTCAGATGACTGGCAATAGACAGGTTTTTGTACCCGACCCCACACACAAGCTGAGACACATTCCAGCTTTCTATCTGTTTTCCACAGCAGATGCGATGTTACAGTATCATATCAGCACAGCAGACTCTCAGGCATCCAGGGATACAGCGCCCACACACGTGCACAGGAATTGATGGGTCTGCCAATCAGCCGAGCAGACTGCAGCCCAGTTCTCGGCTGTGTGGTTCTCTCCCACAGCTGTGTGACTCACACTCGGAGCTTTGCAGTCAGTGGAGCGTATCAGCCTCCATCTTCACAGGAAACACTGCCACCGCTTCCACTTTTCTACCTCATTATGCACTTACATACACTTGCTAATAAACCCAGCATGCTCAACTCAGTCATGCAAACATGCGCTCAGAGTGTGTGAGGAGCATGCTGACAACAATGAAAATAGTTCCTGTGATGGCACTGATACTTGTTCATATGCAGGCATGATGTGGTAATGATTTTACTACAGGGAGAGAGAAGGAAAGACCTCAAACATCATGCACAAAAATATTCCCGGAATTCCTAACAATTATTGTTTGTTTTTTAATCTTTAAAGTAATGATATAAATAGTTATTATTTATTAATACAAATGAAAGTTTTGCTACAGTGGTCAGGTGAACCTTCTTTAAAAGAGAGCTTGAAAACAACCAAAATGTAATATATTTTTTAAAAGGTCAAAATCAGAGTGATATAGGATGATATCAGCGGATCAGTCCAGAAATAACATACTTAAAAAGTAATGGAACAAACATTAAATAAGCCAAATGTGCTGCAAAACAAATCTGATTTTGAGTACAAGTAGTGACCTTAGAAAATTTGTGTGTGTGTGTTTGTGTGTTCTGTTTCTGTTTCGTTAGGCGTCCATACCGTTAGTGTATGACTTGGGAAATGAGATGAGTCACAGCTTTGAGTGTGACTCATCTCACGACACTAACACCAAAGTAATATGATGTACTCATACAGACATAATTACAACTCTCTCTCTCTCTCTCTCACACACACACACGCACACACACACACACACACACACACACACAAACACACACACACACACACACACACACACACACACACACACACACACGCACACACACACACACACACACTTGTGGTACTTGCCCACAGCTACACCCCGCATTTCACAGTCAAATTATATGAATACATTTCGGACTGTACATGTAGCGCTCACTTTTGCTAACATGTGCTGCTCTTGTCGACTATATCGCTTGTAGTTATTCTTTCCTAGCAAAACTTTGACAATTAATGTTAACTCTTTACTATGTATTACTGATCATTCTGCACCTTTTGAAGTAAGGAGTTTAATATCTTCAATGAATAAAAACTCATTGCTCTGAAAAGTCACTTTTTCGGGACTTGAGAAAAATTTGTTGACTTAACCAGGCCTGTCCCAAAATCAAGTTTTATTTTTCCTTTGTCCTAAGGGTACTTTTTACTACTTCCACTAAGGAAATTAACAAGGGTTACACTGCAAATTGTACAAAAATCTGGACTAAAGGCCCACTTTCTAGCTTTTTTAGGAACTTTCAATTGGTATAAGTTTTCATCAGTGGATGGAGTTGCTGAGTTGTCATTGGTATGGCTTAGTATAATACTGATTATTATATGTAATGTCTCAACACCTATTGGATGGATTGCCATAAAATTTAGTACAGACATTCATGCACCCCTACGGATAAATTTTAATAACTTGAGTCCTTCCTTAACTTTTCATCCTCTGTGACGCCATCGGGTCAAAAATTTAATTAGTCCGATACTCTGGTTTATGACTGCTTGTTGAACCAGTTTTGGTTTGTGTGGGAAGATCCTTTCATTAAAAAAAAAAGTCCTGCTGTCGGAATTCAGCAGATGAAAACATAACAAATTCAGTAATGTCACTGGTGGCATTAGGGGAATTATGGGAAAACGTGAATATTACTACAGTTATCAATGCTGTGTCATCCCAAAGCAGTGCTGTGACATAAATGAAGAAAGAAAAGTTTGACATGATGTTAGTTCTTGCTTAAACAAAGTGGTCCATAACTTAAATGGGAGGTTGGTAAAGGAACTGAAGGTCAGGGATCTCTTAGAGATAAAAAAAGCATTACCCCCTGTGGAGAAATGCAGACTGTCTGCTCAGGTCTAATGCTACAGGCCTTGGTCATCTATGCATTTTGTTTGAAACCAAGAGAAAACAGCAGGAAACTGGTGCGTGCCACAAGTTCTCTTAAATAATTTCAACATGGCACTTAAGAACAAATCTATTCAATGGGTAGTTCTCGCCTGAGGCCAACTGAACACCCCTTGCCTCTTCCCTTTCCAAGCGTGTAGGAGAACCTACGGTGGCCTTCAGGTAATGTGAAAAGGCGAAAGGCCCTCTCCAGAGTCATTGCTTGGCTTTTCTGTTCTGGGCTACTGTAGACACATGGCGGTGAAACATGGGGGCTCTGTGGAAGACGACCTGCTCTATATGTACATGTGAAGGGGGCTCATTTGAAGCTAACGAAAACACGATTCTTAGTTTCAGGTATACACTAATGAAAACATAATTATGAATATTATATTACATTTCTGCCAATAGATCCCCCTAAATCCTACACACTGGTCTTTTAAACAATATCATGTCTCCCCCTCTCTGTTACTGATGGCTTTTCATCCTGTCTTCCAGTGTGGCCATTCAGAACAACTATAAACATAATATTTCCGTCTTAAGAACTTGTTTTGAGAGTGCATAAACTGGCCCTTAGAGAACCAAAACAATTAGCTAACTGAGGCTAAAACAAGCATTGAGTTTAATTGGGTACATTGTGTGTTTTTCCTTTGTGGGGTCAGCACTGCATGCACTACTTTGACATGACATATCAGAAATATCCCCTACTGCAGGTTTAAAATATAATAAATAACTTTTACGCTGTAACAGGTCGATCAAAGGGAACCGCAGATTCTAAAAGGTAGGTATGCAGATCACAAGTTTATTTTGGTAATTTGATTTGAGCCAGAGACACTTGACTCTCATTTTACTCCATAATCTTCATCATTGGTAATAACACAATAAAACAATGAAAGATCAATAATAACATCAAGTGGAATCAGTGCAGGTAAATCAGGACATCGTGGTTATTCTGTTTATTACATTTTTTCGAACTTTCGAACTCTAGTTTTCAAACTAATTTAACTAAACCAGAGGACCCAATCAAACAAGTGGCCTCTAAGGTGCCAGTGCAACTTCCTCTCACCTCAGTGCTTCGCCAAATACTCACTACTACTGTGTGTGCCTGTAAACAAAAAATCTCATTGGTGTGAAAATAAAGAGAGGGGATATGGAGGACCAATCGGAAAAGAGGCTTTGTTCGTAGTTGAAAATAGAGCACTTGAAGCTCAACTGTTGCCTGGAGACACAGATTGCAGGTAATTACGGAACCAGATTAAAGTGAGGAGAAAATAGGTGATATTGTCAATGAGGCATGAATTTGTGTGTGTGTGGGTGTGTGTGGGTGAGCGGGTAAGTGCAAGTGCATGTGACTGTACATGTGTTCAACACAGCAGGCTAAGCATTAGTGTAGATATGTGAAAATGTAGATACAGAAGTGTTAATGATTCTTTTTATCTGTAACCTCTTCTGCATGTGGGCACCTTTCTGAATTTCCTATGTTGACGTGTGTATGTGAATAGAAATGTAGGTTTTCTATGTGATTCCTGCAATATGTCTAACTACTTAGAGAGCGGATACCATTACCATTAAAAAAAACTAACTGATAAAAATTTTGAGCAAAAATACAACAAACACTATCAAGTAGGGGGTAAAGATATAATTTTCTACCATCAGTCATTAGGATTTTGCTCTCTCTGAGTGCCGGAGTTGAAATTTTTACTGTATTTTTGAAATATATAAGACTAGTCCACTGCACAAACACAGTCTATGGTCAACAGCTATATCCCTATTCTCTAGTACAAGTCATAAGATCTCTTGTTGAAGTCTCGGGACCTCATTTATACATATTAATTGATTTGTTGAGAAAAAAAAAACTATGACCTATTCAGATCAAGCTGTGCTTTTAAAGCCTGATTGGTGTTTAAAGTACCTTGTCTACATCTTATGTCTAACTTTAATATCCAGGTCACGAAACAACCTCCATTTGCGTGCTAAAATGACATATTCTTCCCTCAAAAACAGATCAAAAACATGTAAGACCTTGTAAATGAGGTCCCTGGACTACAACAAAAGCCAGTACAACACGTAGCTCAGCAGGGATCTATTTAAGAAGTGGGCTGCACATTTTCCACTTTCGACAGTGTGACAGGTATCTTCCCCTCTTCAATACCTGGTGGCTTAGTGACCACATCCCCCGGATCCCTGCATCCCCTCCTCTTCGACCACATCTCCGCTCTCTGTTGCCTTTCCCCCGGTCTGTGGAATAGCCTCCCTTTCAAGTTGGCCCTGGGGAGGATCCAAACCACAACCCCCATCACCACCATGGCTGAGCCGAGGCAGGAGAGACCGATCCCGCCCGCTGCACTGAGGTGCAGCCCTCTGTTGAAGCTGACAGCCTGGGCGTCCACGAAGAAAAGGTCTCCCTCTCCAAACGACTCAATTTTATGGGGAGTGGAGTAACCGACCGAGAGGCTGGCAATACCTGCAGTCAGGATCAGGAGACCCAGGGCCAAGGACACCTCGAGGGAGGAGAGAGAAACCCGAAGCGGTAATTTATGCAGTTCTGATCTTACGTTCTCTTGGCGGCACTCTTTGCTAAGTGCTCTTCCCTTCTTGTTAGGAAAGGTCATATTGTTGTTTGTGATTCAGAAAAATCCAGATTGCAACATGGGTTTGCATGTAATCCTTCACCTTTTCATATAACACTACATCACTGCCTATAGTTCATCATCCAGAAACAATGACTTAAAATGCACTTTATGCACTATATTATATGAGTATATCGGAAGGAGGTTTTTTTTGTCTTTAAAGTTATTACAATGGTGAAGCTCATCACTGGCAGGGGAAAACAATCAGTGGGTGTCACTGCGTGTCACAGAGGTGGCACACCTCTCTCTTCCTCCCTCCTCAGGCCAACAGTGGGGTCGGCTGTGGCAAGGACAGCAGTGCATTGGGAATCTGTCAGACCAAATGTTGGGAAAATCCCCAATCTCAAAAACGGACAGAATAAAGAATACACCGTTTCTATAACTGAATCTTCATGTACTTCAGGCTTCTTACATTCACGGTAGGTTGATATTCAGAGAACTGTTTTGGAGAGCAAGATTAAGAGAAAACCCAGTCTGTCCTATACTCAACCAAAGGTTTAAAACACTTCATATACGACTTTTCATCCTTTTCATAGGCTAGGCAATAAGACATAAAGACATAAAGGACATAAAGAAATCTATAGCTATGGGACATCAGCCATTGACTACACTATATCAATGAACAGTTTAATACTAAAGAGAATGAATTAACTTTCCCTGAACAATGAGCTTATGACCCCGTGTCTCCCCAGGGAATTGTGCTTACATGTAACATACATCATTTCTTGTCTACCTATTTGTCCCTATGTCCCTTCATTTCTCAAGGGACCTAACAGACACCAATTGTCGGTGGAATCACTTCTGCCTTATATCAGTCAGTAACTGATATTCATTTATTTGAAATATCAGAGTAGGGCTTAAGGGAAATACACAATATGTCTTGCTACCACATAATGCATGAGAGGCCAGAAACTACTACAACGTTAGATAGGTATTTCTTGGATTTATAATGATTTGTTTACCATTATGTTCCCATTTTGAACTTCTACAATGATTTTGTCCCATTAAATAGCCATGATTTCAAATTTAAAAGCTTACCAGTTCAGTATGGCTTGACGAGAACAGCTAATTTGATAAAAGTTATTGATTAAAACCTATTGAATATAAAGACAGTCATTTGATTGGTTCTGAGACACAGGTACAGAGAGAGAATGATGGCAAGTAATGTGAACAGAGCTTGTAGTAGCTCTACCTTCCATATTGCTGAGTTCCACCACAGGGCTGACCTCTGGCTCTGGACGAACCCCTGATCCTCCGGGTCTCTCTCCCACATGGAGGATGAGCACTCCTCGTAGAAATGGTGCAGATAGGAACGAACCCCAAACTGAAGAAAGCTAGAACCCCCCTGGAGGAATGTTGTGCACAAAGGGACCAAATTACATGGGAGAACTACAGTCCTCAATGGTTACATTTGCCCCGCGCAGTCTCTCTTTCACGTTTGAAGAAAGTTTAGTTAGCACTCTAGATTACATCCCGTAAAATACAGGGTAATTATTTAGCATCAATAAAATACTTAGTTTAACTTTGTGATTAGAAGAGGCTTAGGTATAAATTACACTTGAAATACTGTATTTGTAACTCACTGGATAAATACAGGGTACAGTTATGTAATTACTGGGTAAAAAAAAACAGAGAAAACAGGGTGACACTGTGGTGTTAAATTTAACTGACAATACCTTCCCTTCAAGACTCTTCTAACAATCTGGGTGAAAAAAAACGAAAAGTCTTTTAAGATCCTTGAAGTTCCGTCAGAGCAGCAGTAGGGCTTATTAAGCGAGTATATGCGATATGATCCTGCAGTGAAATTAGTTGTGGTATCATTTATTTTCAAATCATGACTTTCTCGAAAAATATATTCTTAGTTTTGGGATCCAGTGTTGGGTCTATCAAAACTGATGTCATAGAGAAACCTACAGCAGCTTTTATGTATGTCCTGTCATATCACTACTAGCTGAGGTAATGAATGGCACATTACCAAACATTGTGGGAGAAAGCTCCCTTGTTATAGGGTAAGTTTGTGGGCCGTAAAATAATGCAGCTCCATTGCAGTGTAGTCTCCACTTAGTCTTTCATTGGTACCGTGCATGTAGAAAATATTTACCCTGTAATTTGTGGGCTCTTATCTAAAGCATTACCAAACTATATTAAATGTCCTCTCTGCATCTGCCTCATGTTGATCATGAGACCTTTGTGGCTGTAATAAAATCAAACAACACAGATCAACACCCGGGGAAACCGAAGCGCACCTGACTCCCGGAGGACTCTCCTCCTGAGCCAGAGACACAGGACTCGGAGCACAGCGCCATCACACCTCACACGCCTTGTACACCTGCAGTGAAGATCCAGATACATCGTAAGTAATACATATTCAGAGTCCTGAAGAGATTGATACGCAGACATGTCAGCAGCTTGGCTGTTATGGCACAAGCGCTGTTTATCTGCTGAATATGGATTTCCCTCAATAAAAACCTCCCTTCCTTCAGAGACCTGCCATAAATCACGGCCTGTGTCGTCAGGTTGCTCCAGTTATTGTTGCTGCATGTGAACGATTGACGGCTACTGTGGCCCTGAGGTGGCTCTATTACCACCTACCGATGAATCACACAAATATGCGAGTGCGTGCACACTCTAGTCTTCCTTGTATGCACACATGTCCCTCTGTTGTTATTCTCCTGAGGCGGTTTGATTGATTTCTTTCATTCTTTGCCTTCAGACGGTTTCTCCAAGCGGCCACACATGCCTGATCACAGTCTGCACCATACAGTAAGTTTAGCCCGATGGCAAAGAAACATAATCCCGAAAACTAAATCAGTAATCACTGAAGGAGAACACCCTGCTCAGGTCATTTTTGGTTTTTACTCTCCTCCATTGCCAAAATGTTGAACCAGACAGGATGAGTTGTCACCAAACTCTGTTCAAAAAACAGCCTGTTCTTGAATTCATGTGATTTGTGTCGCATTATAACTGGATAATATGGGGATGTAAACAAAACTGATACAAAAACGCAAGAAAGTAAATTTCTTATGCAAATGAAAAGAGCAAGTTGAAGAAAGATTATTCAGGTAGATATATAGAATATCTAGACTCTTTAATTTTAATTGCCTGTTACAAATTAGCCCTAAATTACCTGTTGAAGTTTGGGCTTTTACCTTACTGTCTAAAGCTTTTAGAAACAGCATTTACAAATTATTACATGCGCCTCTAAATAGATTACTGAATGTGGCCAGACTTCATCAATTAAAAGCCTAATTTTTTGAGTATTGACGTCCCACTTATTTCTCTCTGGGTTCGTTTTTCCTCGCAAAGGAAATGATCTGACCTTTCTGGTTTAATTCATGGTGAATGTTAATACAATTAGAAGTCTGAATTCACAAGAAAATGAGGTTGGAAAGTACGTAACTAACATACAGTAATTTCAATGGAAAATTGACTTATGACTTCATTTCCAATGATGCTTTTAAGTAAATATGTGGAGCAGTGATTAGGTTCTCCAGTGGTGGAGAGAACCAAATAGTTGTACTATAATTAATAAAACTTTTAGATATTTGTACATGATTTGGGTATTTCCATTTTATGCTACTTTTTTCTGCTACTCTACTATAGTTCAGAAGTTAATACTAAATTTATTTTGCAGCTCTACTTTCTAGCTATGATTCGTTACTACTATACAGCGATGTTAAAATTAGCTCTACTTTTGATCAGCTGCATTGCTGCTTGCAAATGCTGCTCACATTAATGTCTCAGTAATAACTGGATCCAGTAAGGGGCCAGGTTGTATAATGAGTAGAAAAGTTTAACTATACTTTAATTTAAATAACATTTTTTGCTTGTGAAGGGGGTAATTTCTTGATATTGTTTTGAATTAAGTAAAGGAACTAAAGGAGGAACCAAATACTTCTCCCACCGCTCAGTGATTCAGAGTACTGGTTATTATGGGGAACTAGGTGGTATGTTACCAACATGTGTTAGAACATGTGTGGTTATGATACAAACATTAATGCAACTTCGTTTTCCTTCGCGTGGCTTACAAAGTGCTTTCCGCATTTTGCTTTCATGATCATTAAACACATCCAGTGGTGGAAAGTAACTAAGTACATTTACTCAAATACTGTACTTAAGTACTATTTCAAGCCGCTTGTACTTTACTTTAGTATTTCCATTGTATGCCACTTTATACTTGTACTCCACTACATTTCAGGGTTTTACACCAATACATTTATCCAACCAAAATATTTACGAGTTACTTTAAAAAACATATGATAAGGCCATAAAATGTAACACACTGTTAAAGATTAAACTAGTGGTTCCCAGCCTTGTTGGCTTGTGAGCCCTTACAAAAAAAAAGCCAGTGTCTAGCTGTGGCTCCTTATCATGTGTCAGCTGTGTGCGTTGTTGGCGCTACCACCGAAGAAATATCCCCATCTAAAACTCCCAGGTTTCACAAAATAACCGCTGAAGGCCGGAAGATGAAAACAGATTTGCGCAGGCGACCTCTGGTTCGTCTTCTTTGCTCCTCCATTAATCATCTCACGAGCCCGCTGATTCATTTTGTGACCCTCAGAAAAGGGCCCGACCCCCAGAAAAGGGCCCAAACCGCCTAACTTTATACAACGTGGTGAAAACGGGCTCCACCTCAAACAGCTGGAACAGTAAAACGCTGCAGACGCGTTCAGTAAATCCCTTAAAGACTGCACAGCCAGAGCGCTTTCCGTGGTGCTGGGGAGTTCGCGCCAACTTTTCCTCCGGACTCTCGGGCGAGGCCGGATTGACTCCGCTCAAGTAGCGTAGCAAATATTAACTCTCGCATTTATGTGTCTCATAGGATCTCGAAACAGTCCGAAAACGCAACAGGGGTTATTTCCTGTCACCCACTTATGCCGGATGAATGATTTCACGTTTCCTTTTTTTTTTTTTTTTTTTACGCCAACAGCCTGAGAAAAGACGCAAACGCGTCCAATTTTGATCCGACCTGGTCAAATCCTTTCGAAACAGACAGCATCGGAATACGCGGCCATTGGAGCCGAGCGCAGACAGAAACTAACTGCCAGCACCGGACACCGGTGAGTCATCGCGGCCGCGCAGCCTCTCGGTCCGTTTCACACTTTGGCTCCTTCGCGCCTCATCTACAGCGACTCAGTTTCTCGGTTTTTTTTTTTTTTTTGTTCATTTTTTTTTTTTTTCATCCTCAGCCGCAGCCTCCTTCTCTTCTCCCTAACAGACCTCACAACCAGAGAACCAGTCAGCCCTTACCCCCTGGCCGGAGCGCTCGCTCTTCTCACTGGGGATCCATGTGCTGTCGGACCGGTGGATCTCCAAAGCTGCCGCCGATGTGAATCAGTTGAAGGGAGACACTGAGCATGCGCGTAGATGGTACTCCAACGAAAAAAAACAGCAACAAAATAAACAAAAGAAAAAAAAACAACAACAACAAAAAACGTGCAAACTCTCGATAACATATGACAAATTCAGAGAGGATTCAAAGCGTCGTTCGTCCACGCAGGTAAGTGAGAAGAAAGTTTCTGATGTGGTTTGTCTCTTCCAAACCCGCTGACTTCTGGTACCACCTACAGTGTTAGTCAAACAGTAGTGTCCACCAGATAACACATCATTTATTCTTAAGAAATGCAGGTGATTGTCTTTTGATCATCTCAGCAGAATTCGTCACTATTCTGTTTAGAGCAACACAGCTCCACAGAATGAAACTCGACTTGATTCTTTTATCTGCCAAAGTTACGAGGCCCACAGGTAATTCCTCGGTTGGTTATTTTCATCCTCTACAAAATATAGCAATCACGGCAAACATAAAAAAAAAAAAAAAAACTACAGGAAAAAGGAAAAGATATAAAACAGAAACTGTGTGTCTATATGCCAGAGCTTAGATTAAAGCATTAGCCACTCTAAACTCACTACTGGGTACCATGGATCCGCCTAAAGGAATATTTTGTGGTATTATATGAAAGCCAGATTAAGACTCCCTATATATTTATTACAGTTCATATAAGTCCAGGTCGAGCGCTGGTGTTAGGGATTCAGTTGGGATGAGCTGTCTGAAACTCTCCCCCTGGCACATTCTGCACCTGTCTAGATATTGTCCCTTTGAAGTTTGTTTCGTGTGAAGGGTTTTTGGTGTTTGGCCACAGGAGTTGGTTCAGACTTTTCTTAAATGACCTCATCTTTAACCTGTGTCCTCTGAAAACTACCTCTCCGTAACTAGCCAACCAACGTTATTTCAAAATGCCTTTTGTTTTGACCTGATTATCTTAGTGAATGATCTGAACCATGTGGCTGTAAGGATGCGGAGGATCCTGGCCACATAATTCTGTGTACTTTTGTTCTGAGAGTGTTGTTTTTTATTTAATGGTTTAAGACAGGCCCCTTTGTTTCAAATAAAGCTCAATACTACAGCATACAGGGATATTTTAGACGACAGAGTGATTCCAACTTTGTATCAGCAGTTCGGGGAACGCCTTTTCCTGTTGTGACATCACAACGCTCGACGCCATCCAGCACCTTTTGCGATGAAGTGGAACGTTGAGCCAACATCTGAATCTGACCTAAGTGTCGCTAAATGGGAGAAAATCCCCGCAGCCAGGTCCCCAAATCTTCCGGAAAGCCTTCCCGGAAGAATGAAAGCTTAAAGGCACAATCCACCAATTTTAACCATAAAGGTAAGTATACTCATCATCAGTACTCGGCAAATATTTGTAGAATGTCTGAGCCAGAGAAAGTAATCCACATGATGTCATCAGGATTATCTTGGATTGCGCTGGGAAAGTTCAAATTTGTAATAGAAAGCCTGCTTTACAAACTGAAGGTGTGGAATTGAAAAGACGTGGGCATTTACCAGGTAGAATGTATGAAACGAAAAATAATGTTATTGGTTGCATGTTCACAGGAAATGTAAGATTCAGTGTTTTTGGAACTTAATCCGTACTAGGGATTAAAAATCAGACCCTTTTAGGTTCTTTTAATTAAATTATGACCACTCTTTTTTTAAAATCAGTCTCTTCTGAGGCCCTGCAGCTTCATGGAAGCTCAATTCTAAATCCCAGGAATAACAATTTAAAGTAGCATATACGTACCCCTGGTTTTAAATATATTCAGAAATCACATATGAGTGTAACGTTCAGGTGTTCACATTCTTTTCCTGAAATTTCAGGAAATTGGCTGTATTTGTCACTACTGTTAGTGCTGATGGCGATTGTTCATCAAAAATGCGTCTACAAAATAAGACAAATGTCATTCACCAATTTTTGATAGTGGATCAGTTTTAAATATTGCAGGGAGTAATTGAAAAAGAAGGAGCAGCCACAATGAGCCGTAAATGAAGAGTTGCAGGCTTTTATGTCATATTCAGATCACAGTTACTCATGGCGTGATGAAAGAAGCCCCATTATTCACTAACTTTTATTTTTATTAAAACAACATGAGTTGCATAGCATGCTAACTTCAGTAGAAGAAAAGAAGTGGATAGAAATAGAACCAAAACTTGAGTTAACACTAGCAGTGCTTTTCACCACTGGAGACAGCTCTTGGAAAAGTAAAGGAATGAAATTTGATGCTGAACTTGAATCGTTTCTTCTAGACTGGTAAGTAAACAGCTGTTAATGCTTACGTTGGCTATGTAGCAATAGAAAAAACTTACATATAGCACCTTTAAAGATCCACCTAAGACATGTTTTAAGACATATAAAAACACTTTGAATTATAGTTGGTGTCTGATATAGTGTTTTGCACAAAATATGTCTGATATTTACGTTGTTAAAAATTCTTAAAATTACATGTACTCCTTTCTCCTCATTGAAAAATCCAGGATCTATATGCACACATTTTGTTTTTAAAAGTGTAACTAAAAGAGACATGATGTCTTCTACTTCACTGTAAAGTCCATTCTCAGTGTGCTGGAGGCTTCTAGTCACCACATCACAGAATATGTAAGCTGCATATTGAACCACGATTGGCTTCTAAACCCGATGTGATGTCGAGAAAGCATTCTTGTATGTACATTTGTTAGAGAAACTTTCCATCTTTGGCAGATGAATGTGAAAGAAGCCTTCTAATGCCAAAGTCTGCACATACATAATTCTGCACAGTGAAGCTTAAAAATGGAAGTAATGATAAGCCAAAACACATTTTTGAGATGAGGGGGGCTTTAAGTCAACATATAAATTATCAACAGCACACATTACATGTGGGGTCTGACTGGATTCAGTTTTGAGACTCATTTTATTCCCATGTTTTATTCTTTTATCCAGATCTTTTATTCAAACTGTACCTTGATTTTTTCTTTCGTTGTTATTATATTTTTGCTTTTCATCAGTTTATATTGCTTTTTTTTTTAAATTATCAAAACTTTAGAATTGAGTTTTATAAAGCAAGTACATCCTCAAGGAATATTATAGAAATTCTTTAATGATTATTCATTTGGAAGGTAAATTTTTATCCAAAAAATATAAAAAGTGTTTGCACACCCTAAAAAACGATTTTTTTCAGATCAGACATTTTGCAATAGTCCCTCAGTTTCATGGTTGAGTCCTTTCAACTTTTCACCACCAATGAGATAAATATTGTAAGGTAAGTTTCTGTACAACTCGAGAGTTTCTAAACTGTCCATCAAATGCCAACCTGACAGGATAGTCTACTTAAATTGAGGGCTGGATTAAACCAGTTGTCAGTCACTGATAATGCCTCTGGGAACACAAACTGAGGAAGTATTTCTGCCTCTGTAAGTGGTAGCTCTCATTAAATGCAGGCTCACTTCAAGGCTAGTCTGTCGCTGAAACAATATTAAAAGAAACAACTGTACACACATACATGCACACACACACACACACACACACTCACAATACAGTCCGATTCTGCCAATATGTGTTCTGTAAATATTTCAGCATTTCCTGAAGATGCATTATTTATGCAGACTGTCATAACAGATCCCAAATGAAAAGAAAACAAATACTGTCAGTTTCACATTTTTATCCGATCTGTGTGTGAAAAGAACACTCGCTACCAGGCAGAATAAGTGTGTGTTGGTGTGTGTGTGTTTTTGAGTGTGTTCACATGGGGGTAGTAGTTCATCATTCCTGCATATTTGTTATTTGGAAACTGTATGTTAAGCCATAAAAGGCAGGATCAGACTGTTTCCAAGGTGGCCCGGTGAGAGGAAAACATGGAAAACTGGTCTTGTTTGTCGCTGATCTCCACACAAACACACACACACACACACACACACACACACACACACACACACACACACACACACACACACACACACACACACACATACAGAGACACACAGGTTTTTGTATGACCAAGCTGTGCTCTATCAGAGAGAGAAAAAATTTCCATGGTGACGAGTCCAGCAAGGTCAGACACAGGAAGTGAGTGCTAGGTGTTGATTGGCTGGTAGATAATTACACTTCCCTTTAAGATGATGGGCAAACAGGATTTTTTTTTTTTTTCATCTATTCTATTTAGAAGCTGTTGTAAAGCATTATCAGTCATTTCAGCTGCATGCCTTGCTGCCCTTATTACTTCCTTTATTCACCGGCTTTGGAGGGTTATCCTTTGGTGTGATAAATTATGCATTGTGCTTGTCTGGTATCTTAAAAATAACCTGTGCATCAACCCACACCAGTTCATAAAGCCACTGTCAATATCGCGGAACATCTGAGCCCTCATTTTAATTAGTTGTGAAAAGCCTTTCATTTATTGGCTCGGCGAATAGAAAGGGTAAAGAATTTTCCAGAGCCACAATATTTAGGTTTGATGACTGATCAGACTTTTTTCATTTTCTCCACCTGTCTAATCCTTTTCAGGGTGGTAGGGATGGTGGCAACTAGCCCAGCATGAATTGGAAGACATTTTTGACAAGTTGGTAGTTCAGTGTAGTACTACGTACTAAGTTTCCAGTCCACTGTTGTTTTTTTCGGGCTTGCATGACTCCTGTAGTAAGGAACCCAAAGGGTATTATGGGTAACCTATGTGCTCTGTTTTTTGTCGTGAGTCATGCTGCTATAGTTAGCAGTCAGCCAGAGTCTTAATTGTTATACAGGTAGCTGTATAACAATATTGGCAAAGTCTTTACCGCTTTGTCTCTCTTTCAACTTCCTTTTGAAACACCACTAGTACATTTGAATGCATAAAAAGGATACTATTAAAACTTAAAGGAAGAGTTTGAGTTTTTGGGCAAATGGGTTTTGCTTGCTGAGATTCAGATCAAAGGACTGATACCACTCTCATGTCTGTATAGTAACTATGTAGCTGGAGCCAGCAGCCGATTAGCTTAGTTTAGCACAAAGACTAGACACGGGAGAATAGCTACCCTATCTCTGTCCAGCAGCTCTAAAACTCACTAATTAACACATTATATCGTATTTGTTTAATCAGTACAAATACCAAGTGTAAAAACATTTCTTGTTTTAAGGGGGTGTTATGTGCTGCTGTTTGCCTGTCACCTGCTACCAGTTAAGACAGAGGTTGGACCATAACCCCCTGTAAAACAACTAACTGTGTTTATACTTTTTTCTGTACAGATTAAAGTTGCTATATGTAAGTATTTTAGTTTATACCATTCAAAAATTAACTATAATTATTACAGAATTTGAAGAAATAACAGTTTTCACGGTATGTCAAAGACATCTATGTACTGTGTTGCAGAGATATCTATTGAAGTTAGCATGCTAACCAGCTAACCCTGGCCCGTCCAGTGTCGTAATACCACTTTGTACCTCAAGAGGTGATAGTGAGTCACTGCAGCATCCAGTCTGCCCTCAATCCAACATGAGAGGGTAAAGAAGTAGCGCTGCTCAGAGGGCAAGAAACCACATTCCGTGGAAAAGAAAAGCAGGGATAGCAAAAGAGCTGGAGACAGCTCTTGGCGAGTAAAGGAATGAAGTTTGATGCTGAACTCAGGACTGGCAAGTTAACAGCTGTTCATGCTAGTGTCCCCTATTAAGCGATAGCAAATACTTACATATAGTACCTTTAAATCAACATGTAACTTGTTAATTATCGAGCTTGAGATTTGCTGTTAGGTGTATATTGTTACCTTTGCTCAGAGCCAGGCTAGCTTTTTCCCTCCGTTTTACAGTCTTTATGCTAAGCTACACTAAGCTAAGCTAAGCTAAGCTAAAATAACGGACTGATGCTGCCAGAAACATATTTAACATGTAAGCACAGGAGTGGTATCAATCTCCTTATCTAGCTTTCAGCAAAAAAGCTGAGATCTTTACATTCACTCGCTCTGTGCCATTTTTTCTTTCTCTCTCTCCATTTTAAACCCATGTTTTGTAAGCTTGCTTTTCTAACAGCTTGTTAAAACTGTAAAGACATACCTTATGGATTCACAAAAGGCATGCTAATAATCCAAATCATTCTCTCACTCTATCTCAGATGCAGGCTTCGACTTATCTTTTAATTGCATTATAGGCTTGTTAACTCAAATTCCGACTCTTTTCTCCCTTGTGTCCTATCTCTCCTAAATTCAAGCATACAGTCAGGATACATAACTCTTAATCTTAAATACAGGCATACCTTTTTAATTGCATAATTAAAAGCTGGTTAAATTCACTGTCCTGCTCTCTATCTCTTTCTTAAAAGCAGGAATTGCAGCCACAGAGTTATGGATGCACCCAAGCTGTGTTAAAACCTCTAATCTTTTGTTATCTCCAACATGGCTGTGCTTTTAGCAAGCACACATTTTAATTGCACAATAAAGCCTATCTAAAGCGCAAATTTCCTCTCCCTCTGTGTATTATATGAAGTGGAGCTTCTGCAGTGCTTCAGGCAGGGTGATGGCAGTGCGCAGTTCAGAAGGTCACTGGATGTGGTTGTGGGTGCAGGGCCAGGGAATGGCTGTGTTACATCACGCAGAATGTAAAATAATGGCACAGTAACATGAATAATGCATCCCATGTTGACAAGCAAAGAGAAACAAACAGAGTCTAAATATTCTATAAGGAGAGGAATTCAAAGAATAGACTAGCACTTTGGGAACTAATGGGCCGTCAGGTGTCACATCCTATGATGAAGCGGCACAGGAGTGTGTGTGTGTATGTGTCTGTGTTTGTTTGAATGTGTTGTGGTGCGCTTGCATGACCGTACTGCTCGTTAATTTTCATTATGGGCTACAAAACCTTTCCTCAGAAAACCTTTTTAAATGTATGCTGATTTTGGGCTTCATGCTTCGCTCTTGTGCTTGTCAGGAAGGAAACATCTGTTTCAGAAAATATTGTACGCTGTGCATGCGCAGTATTCACGATAATTAGATTTTCAGACAGTGGAAATCTGGAGGAGACACATATTATGCAAAAAACTGTCGAAATATGTCCATACTTTGGCAAGACTCAGACAGGTATTTCTATTGAACAATATTTTGACAGGGGCTCTGATTGAATTGTTTTCTGTGATCAGTGGCAGAATATCTCCGTTATGAGTAAAAGTATCAAAAGTAAAGTTATCATTCTTGCAGAACACCCGCCTATTATATATTATAATGTTGGAAAGTTAATACTGATACAGGCCTACTATTGTGTACACAGCATTTTCAAGGATAAGGCTGGTGACAATATTTTTCTTATTGTCAACAAATCCCATGAAAAGACCAAAATCGGTACCTTAGGCCTGGCTTCCCTACCTTGTCTATGGCACTCAGCCCCAAACCCAATTCTTGCTACTGCAGATGAAAATCTCTAATGACAGGTATAAATATACAGAATCATTTTTTAAAAAGGCTCAGTAATTTCCTAAAACAGTTGGGCACTGTAATTTCCAGCAAATGTCACTATCGCGGGAATGAGTACAGCATTTCTTGGGGACTATTTTCAGCCATGGATTATTACACATTTGGCTGTTAGTATTTGTGTCAGCAGGGAGGTGTACGAGGGAATGATTCAAAATAAACTACACTGTGTGTATTTTCATGGAAATGAAGGAACATGTCCGCCAGTGCAATGATTAGTTTCAGTGTTGTGTTTTTAACAGCTTTTGGACAACAAAAGCTACCCAGACAAAACTTGTAAGTAGGATCAGGTCATTGAAGTTTTTCATCTTTTCATAGGATTTGTTGATCATAAAAATGATAAAAGATCACCAGACTAACCCTTTAATGTTGCAGATTATTGAGATGGAGGCAATATTGACAACTCTACTACATTGTATTTTATGAGCTGATCATATTTTTTTTTTGTATGCAAAATCTTAATCTGCAAAGTAGCCAGTAACTACAGTTTTCAATAAATGTAGTAAACGGTACAATATTTAAATGTCTGAAATGGAAAAGAAGTATACAGTAGCAGAAAATGTAAATGCTCAGGTAAAGTAACTGAAGAACATTGAAACTGCACCACCTAAGAAAATGTATTTAGTTACATTTCTGTCATGTCATTACAGCAGGCCTGTGCCAGCATATCATCCTTCAAGTCTTTACAGCAGTGTTAACTGTAATGGGGAAAGGTAGATAAAAATAGGTACAAACTGACATTTTTTACACTACATACTAATTTCAGTAGTCATGAAAGTGATTTGAAATTGGGGCCAAATCATCATTATTAACTTTTCTAGTCATGTTTCAGCTGCAGGGAAAAATGTTTTACATATCCTGTTAGATTCTGCATGTTAGAGGATGAAACACACCCAATTTAGGCCCTCTTCTATAAGTCCCTGAGGCAAGGCTCCTCTTCTTCTTTCGCCCCAAGAGAATAAATTTCATCATTCATCTGGTGATTATTATTTTAATACACTATATTCCTATGCAGATGTGGGGCTATCCTGGGAACAAATCCACTTACATAATCGTGCTAAGGATTGAGCTCTGTCTATCTATCTATCTATATGATTCGATATACAGTTTTACCCAGCTCACGTCTCATCTCTCGCATGTCAGACAGACTGACCCACTTCTCTTCCTTTACCCCAGAACAGACTGTGCCTGGAGGGGAGGCCGGCCACAACATAAGGCCACTGCAGAGCTGACTGGTTCATCTCAATGGGCTCCTTTGCCTCCCCGTTTTCCCTCAAGTCATTACAGAAGCAGATAGCAGACAGAGGGAATGGATGGGTTTCATTCCAATGTGCCACTTCCACTTGTCTGATCATTCAAGGTCATATTGAGCAGATCAATAAGACTACACTGATGTATAGGGAAGTGGATAACATGTGTGTGTGTCTGGGCGGGTTTACACAGACACACACCTGCACAGGGTCAGACACGGTGTGTTATCTCAGTTCCTGAATCTGACACTAGATGTCAGTGGAATGCAGCAGAGTGCGTTGAGAGCACTCAAGTTGATCGGTGCAAGTTCCTTTGTTTCTTCAGTCTTCACACTGTGGAATAACAGCATACATACCTTATTTGAAGCCATATAATGTGTTATTATTTTATTTTTACAAACCTTCCTTGCATGTGCTTCAGTCAGAACTTGAGTGCACCAAAGATTTCCATTAGGTTAAAGGTAATGTCAGGAAACAAAGAATGCCAGTGGATTGTGTTAACACTTTACTTGTTGTGTCAAATTCCCATGTTTGTCTATTATGCACATATAAAACTCATTTAATCATTTCATATTAAGTCTGTAATATTTTGGAATGATTTAAGCAACAAGTTCTAAAAGGTTAAATGTGTTTATACAGGGGAAATTCTTTTGTATGCTGCCATAATGCTAGTGATTAAAGTTCAGTCTTTATGTTTATGCAAGCATCTTTGTATTTCTAGTGCGATGGAACACCTGCCTACATATTTATTTAACATCTTTAAACGTGAAATATCTTCCACACAGCTGCTTCAAAGAAACCCTCAATGCACCAGTGGTTTCCATGAGGCTAAGTGTGTCATTAATATGAAACTTTCATTTAAGATTGTGTCTGCTGTCACATTGCGGAACATCAAAGTCTCACAACATAGATCAACGAGTTTCAGAGTAATCGCATTACAACAGTAGAATATTACCATGTTAGGGTAAGGAATCATTATCCTGTCAATAACATCATTTATCACCGATATAATTAGATAGCTGACAGAATGTCATTCCGAACTGGCACATATAAATTCTATCCTCCAATCCCCCACCTCACTCCCCGAAAAGTCATTAATGTATCCTAGTGTAATATTATCACATGGCTACATTCCTCTTCTCTATCTAATCTAATTCATCAGTCTAATAGGTCATAATTAATTGCTCCATTATTAATCGAGTGATGTCATACCTACATGCCTGTGGGTGAAAGGAATTGTCTGTCACCGGGAACAGTGCCTCTGAGCGCATGTGTCAGGTGTGCGCGCTGGAAGCGGCGATCATAGTTTGAATTGTTGCCCGATGCATGGTGCTCGGCGATGTCAAAAGCTCATCAGACTCAACCATCTACAGATCAAATTTATCACTGTTCAGCGTGACTGTGTGATTGCTGCTGATTACCTCAGGTCAAAAGGTTCAAACATCATCGAGGAGGATATTACACCGCGGTGGGACATGAATATTTAACTGTCTCATTCTGGTTATGCTCTGTCTTTGGCTAACTGGAGCCAGAGGAGATGATGATTAGCCTCAAAGACAGGGCTAATGACCCAGGATGGATTAACGTGGACGGCCACTGAATTTGCCAGTGACATGGAGTGGACAGTCTCATTCATGTAAAGAAGAAGTCAGGTGCAGAGGCTGGAGCAAAGGGCTTGACCCAGCAAATTAAAACTTTAAAGTTAGGATAGATTTACATGAAATCAAAGTAATTTCATAGTAATTTTGATACTATTATGGACTTCATCTTTTCAGCAATAGCCGCTAAATGTATTTACATTCGGTCATTACTTCTCTATACAGTAGTTTTCATTATTAGTGGCAGAGTCTGCCATTCTTCCGTTAAATTCAAATTTCCTACCTACGGGCTAGGAATTCACAGGAAATGATGCATGTATGTAATAAAGCATTACTGTTTTTAATTCTCTCTCTTTATTGTTTTCTCTACTAACACAGTATGAGAGCTGTATTATATTACTGCTAATACTAACCCAACATTTTCTACTGCTGCTGCTTCACTTTAAAGGGTCATTTCTTGCCAGGGGCGGGTGGTGGTGGTGATGGTCGTGATAGAAAAAGAAGCAAAACAAGAGTTGCTTTCCACCATTGGAGACCGCGCTTGGTGAGTAAAGCAATGAAATTTTATGCAGAACTCGCATCGTTTCTTCTAGACTGAAAAGTAAACAGCTGTTAAAGCTAACATCGGCTATGTAGCAATAGCAAAAACTTACATATAGCCCCCTTAAAAGCATTCAACTGCTGAAATTTCAGGAAATTGGCTGTATTTGTCACTACTGTTAGTGCTGATGGCGATTGTTCGTCAAAAATGCGTCTACAAAATAGTTTTGATAGTGGATCAGTTTTAAATATTGCAGGGAGTAATTGAAAAAGAAGGAGCAGCCACAACGAGCCGTAAATGAAGAGTTGCAGGCTTTTATGTCATATTCAGATCACAGTTACTCATGGCGGGATGAAAAAAGCCCCGTTATTTACTAACTTTTATTTTTATTAAAACAACATGAGTTTATTTGGCTGCAATGAAAACAGATACACTAGTTACCCATCTGCGGCATTTCTGACAAAGTTGTAGAATTCTGGGAGCTTTAGCGTTAAACCAACCGCCCCAAAACAACCAGGACTGAAATCTTAAGGGTTATAACTTTAGAATGTTTGTGTTCCAAATAATATCTAAATGGGAAGTAGTTACAGTGAAATACAACAGAGAATCTCACCTTTATACATTTTTTTTGGTTCTCATTTTCCAAAGGCAACTTTAAATGTGCAAATTAGGCCTTATTTTCTTAAACGATGATTCAAAACCATTGGTGGTTGAGTTTATGGCTCCTTCTAAAATTTCAAAGTATATTATCATAACTTCTGGCAAAGCACTTTGCTTTGCTGTGGGACAGGAGAGACACACTAACAGGCCAAAACAAATACAGAGCTACATTCTGTTGGGAGAAGTTTAGACTGATGTTGAACATTACCCCAGTAAAAACTACCTCAGAGAGATGTATAGGGACATATTCATGCACACACACAAACAGAAATTCATATTTTGACCACCTTGCCAGTGTTGGCATTGTATCATTGTCAACCATCTGCCCCTTTGTTTCAAGCAGCATTGTAACCTCTCCCAGAGAGTGTGTGTGTTTCTATGTATTTCTGCGAGTCGGTGTGTGCGTTATCACTGGCATGCACACATGCTTGTATATCCACTGTGTGTTCTACTGCCAAACGTCCATTTGGTTGGGGAGTATTGCCAAGGTGAGGTGGAGGTCAATTCTACACAGCTGAATCATTGAACAGCACTGAGCTGAGCCTCTGCCAAGGCTGGCAAAGCAGTGCATAACACAATGTCATCATCTGGGAACAAAAAATCTCAGTGAGGATTGTGCCTGTAAATGTTCGGGGTGAGTAAAGATCCACACCATATGATGCATTTTTATTTAATTTTGCATAAATTGGGGTATACTTCTACTTTTCAGACTGTGTGGTTCTCAGGCTTAATTTGATATGAATTAAAAAGGATATTTCCTTGTATCTTTTCACACAGAGTTGGCTGTCAAGGCTTTTTTTTTTCTTTTTTTTTTTCTGTGTGGGGCCAAAGACGCTCAGTCCCCACTGAGCATTCCTGCTTTCATCCTTGGATCTGATCAATAATGGATGGAACTCCCACAGCCTCGCAGGCAGGGACTGCACGGAAAAAACTTGGAAAACCAGCCGCATTTCTGCCAGTCCCGGAGCGCCGCGGCAGAGACAGGGCCACGCTTGGCCGCCAATTAGCACCAACATTTTACAGTCGCTCGCTGGGTGTGACTGTTCAGAGGCACGCTCAAAGACACATGCGCACACTGACAGACACTTCTGTAGAGCTGCTGACCTACTCCCCTAACCACTTTATTGATCTGTGGGCCAAAGATGTGAAAGCCTATTGAGGTCATCATTAATGATTCATCATATCCAGAAAATGTCAAATGTGGCTTGGGACCGTAAACATGAACGCATCAGATGTTATGGACTCATAAACATGTGAGAGCTTTGAAGAAATTCTCTATGCATCTATATGAATCATACATGTGAGAAGAGAGGATACCAATATAGTGACGGCCATCAGATAGGGTGGTGCAACCATTTCATCACCATTTGTTCTGATGCTGTCACTCACTTTACTTTGGACTCCCACAGAGAACTATATTACATTCTGACTAATCTTCCACTTGGCCCTGTCTCTGTCTTCGGTGTTGGCCTCCAGCATGGAGCAGAGTGGGACTGATATAAGTACAGTACATGTGTGTGAAAGTATGCAGTCTTTGCTTATTTGATGCTTTTAGTCCACGCCGTTGTCCTTTGATAAATATTCTAGCACACACACAGACACACACAGACATGTATATACACCATGCATTATCTATTCCACTAAGACCCACGCAAATGCATGCTGTCCCACAGGGACAGATCAAATGTAGCAGCCATGCAGTCTGAGACATGCAATCGCTGTGAATTCTATTCAGCCTTACATACAGCAAATACACGTGAATATCACGTAAATAAACTTGTATGCCTCTCCTCTATGGCACTGTAGTATGAGGGATTCCCTGCTGTTCTTGGAATGGTGTGATAAACTTCACAGTTGTTTTCCTACTGGACCACTTGTGGAGGTTCTGTAATTTTGGGGCCCTCCCTCCACAGTCGTGCAGGCTTTGGATCCTGGGTCCATCACAGAGGTCCATTCAGAGATTCAAAGGTTAGGATTTATGGGTCAGGCCAAGCACAGGCTGGCTTTGTCTGGGAGCCCCAGACAGCACCCGAATGGGGAACATAAATTTGACTTTATGAGGGCAACTCGCTCAGACCCTAAAAAAACTGAATATTCATTTAAGGCAGAACATGATTATATCCTTCTGAATTTTACTCGTGTTTTTCTCATGTTTTTAGTTCTCACACCATCTCTGTTGAAGTCACCCTGTACATCAAAATAACTATCACATAATTTACCAATTATAACAAATTGCACTGTTTTCACTAGAGCACAGACAATGGATCAGTTTTGAGGCATGAAGTTATATTACACTGCAGTTCTGAGTATTGAGTATCAAATATTTGAGACTAAACAGTTAGATTATGTTTAATAATTTAAAATAATAATTTATTTATGTTTAAATAGAAAACAAATAATGGTTATTATATAGGGTTTGTGGAATTTTATTAAAAAACAAAAAACAACCCAAATAAAGACCAAAACTGCAGTTCAAAGCTTGCAAACTTAAAAATCCCATTCAGAGATGTTAAAGATATACAGTATAAAAATACTTTGCTTTGAAAAATAAGTTTGGTGTGATATGGTCATTCAACAGAAAAAGCTTAATTATCTCATAAAAATCCGGAAAATTACATCTGCACCTTCTCCTTCAATGAAAAATTCATGGAAAAATCTATGAATACGCAAATATTTTTTGTTTCAGAGGTTTAAAGGTACTGTTTGGAGTTTTTCACTGCTAGTAGTTCTATGGAGCGATGTTTTTGGTCTTTCTGTTTAATGCTACACCACAGGTCAAAAGTTGGTGGCAACAAGCAGCGATGCGCCCATAAAGGAAAAGAAGAAGACTTCAAGCTAGCAAGCGGGAACAATACGCAGTATAAAATTTTTCCAAATAAAATCAACTTAGCGAATATTTTATCAGGAAAAGAAATTCAAATGTTTTTTTTAGGTCCAACAAAGATCCATACATTGTGTTTTGATGTGAAACAGTAAATATAAACATAATGCATTTGTTTACAAGAAAACTCTACAGGGTAGCTTTAAGTGCAGAAAAAAATGTCTCCTACTTCACTGAAAAGTCCATTTTTAGGTTTTGTGCACCACACGCTTCAAGTTACAGTTCTGTAGGTAGCATATTAGTTGAACTAGTTGTGATGTCACAAAATCCTGCTTGTATGAACGCATCTTAAACTAATTTTCAAGGTGAGCACAGAGAAACGTTCCCCCTCCAGCAGATAAATGTAAAACGAGGAATTTTAGTATCAAACCCTGCGCATGCATCATTTCGACACAGCGAAGCTGAAACAATAAGCAAAACACAGTTTTGAGTGGAGGGGCACTTTGAAAATGAACTCAGTACAGTCATACTATAGTATAGGCCCAACAGGATATGGCATACTGTGGAGCGCAAAGTGGCAGTACAGGTCATTCAGCAGACATTAGCAGACTCTTCCCTGTTATTTTGTCCCTTTCTCTCCTCGCCACTCCACAGTATGAACTCTGATTAGAGCCAGCCCATATCTCTAACTGAACAATGACTTCATGTCTCTGCAGTTAATTATCTGTCTGATCCATACCATAGAGAAGAATGAATGAACTCCACCGCTGTGTTCCATACATAGGCTGCACTAATGTTCTTTCCATATAGGCAGGCAGAGGCAGAGTCATGAGACAGAGCTATTAGACCAATGTAATGAGTTTACGTATGAGTAATGGCTGCACACTTACTCACACAGAGCTCTACACGTTGTTTCTAAATCCCGATCGGAGTACGGCAAGTCTTGCGACTCATTTTGCAGGTTGCGGAAAAATTTTGAGATTGGTTTGTACCGTTTATGCAATCTAAACCATCTATACAATAATTGTGATGCAGTCATGTAAACCACTACTGTATGGTATATAAATTCAAAGAGGCTCTCAGTTTCAGTGAGATCTCCAGTGTCTGATCTCATACTTGTACACTATATTGGCTTGAAATGCCGTAATGGCCCCAGCTGTGATGCAGTGTATGTGCTAGTCCTGCATCAGTGCTTTTAAACACCTCGGCCATCATTCTGCAGCACTGGTGTTTATTTAAATGGATTTGGCCTGCTTAGGCTGTAAAGAGAGAGGGCATAAAACACTGAGGGCTAGTGAATTACCAGCAATAAAGCTTCGAACCGAGCCTGTTGACGGAGCTAAGCCGAGGTGGGCCAAACTAGCCCATGCAGGACTACCAAATCCCCGAGCTTGCCTCTAACAACAGCCTGAATTCTTGCTAATTGTCTCTCCTTGTCATCCCTGTTTACTCAAGCCTCACCACTCTCTCTACCATAATGGATTCAGGGGCCTGACAAGCCACGTTTGATTGATTTCTCTCCCTGACCACTCAGTGGAAGGACTCCAGGCTGCGTGCCAGCTGTACAGTCGGTTGTCCCTGGTGTGTGTGTGTGTGTGTGTGTGTGTGTGTGTGTGTGTAGCAGGACACACATTCTGATGTGTGCGTGCACAGATGAAGCCACTATAGCATAACCGCCACGCTATAACTCTACAGTAGGATACTGCAGTGTACAGCTCTCTGCCCGGAGGGTGTCATTAACATTTAGAAACAGCCCCGGCATCAGTCACACTGCCTCCGCTTAGGTGTGTTTAACCTTTCTATATGGAGGGATACAGCAGGCAGAACAGAGGGGGATTTAACAAAGAAATAGAGCTGCTAGAATGGAGAGAAGTGTTAAAATGTAAAGTGAAGTTTAACAGAGGGCACTACAAAGGAACAGCATATTTCCATATATATGTATTGGGTGTGTGTGATAATGAAAGTCAAGCAAAGTCGTAAAAGTTTGATTTATGTCCTGAATTAGTGGAAAAAGTTGAACTGAAGCACTTATCAAATTTGAACTTCTTTTCTGTTCTATCGAGTCTGACTCTGTGCTGTCTCAGGTTTTATGTGTGTCAGGGCTGAGCAGTTCTCATGATGGATGTGCAGGGCTGTCATGTCTGGATCTCCTCAGTTAAGATGATAGATCCAAGCTCGCGAGGAGGTCGATTAAAGTTCACGGCGCTGGACTTAAACTTAAACTTGCATTGAGCTTTCCCTCAAGTCAGATATATTGCTTATGACCGCGAAGACGACTCTACCGATGCTTACTCAAGTCCTGAATGAAGGATGAGCGTCCACTTGGCACACTGGGCAGAGCTGAAGGTTTAAATCACTGTTTCTGATGAACATCTGCAAGATGGGGCTGTCTGTGAGTGTCTGGGTGTGTGTGAGAGAGAGAGAGAGGCAGAAAGCGAGAGAGAGAGAGAGAGAGAGAGAGAGAGAGAGCTATTCTCATTATCGCTGAATAACTAAGCAAGTGCTGGCCTGCCAATTATGGAGTGTGACTGTCAAAGTTGTTAACATGTCTATACGCAGATGTTGTAGCAAATCACTTGAACTGATATTGAGTAAATGTACATGCTAATTGTATTTGGCTTTCATGTAACATTTAGCTTTACGTTCAAAAGGCAAAAACAGCTAGACGGGGCTCCAAAAGTCTGAGACCACATTCCCCTTAGATCCCTTATAGCACATTTTCATGGACGAGCATGTAATCTTGACAACGCTTATGTCAAATATGCAAAACAGTTGTTAGTAAGAGCCTCAAAATGTCATTAAATGACAGTATTCTGGGGCTCAAAAGATGCATCAAAATTAAAGAGCACTACAAAATGCACAAAATATATCATTTATGATCTAAACCCAGTAATCTAATGGTAAATTATGAAACACGGTTAAATAAAAGCGGAGCATTAGCCATAGCTGTCAGCTTACACTGATTGATAGACCGCACCAGTTGTGGCAGGCAGGGTAAAGTATTGAGTGTTTGAAGCTGTGAGTGTGTGTGTGTGTGTGTGTGTGTGTGTGTGTGTGTGTGTGTGAGTCTGTATGTAATTGCAGGCGGACATATATTACAGCTATTATCAGAGAGGTAAATCACTTTATGAGGCAAGCTTACGTTATGATGAATGTAATGCAGCCCATACTGTTTACTCTGTCAGATACAGAAGGTATGTATATAAAGTTGTAATTAGGGTCTAATCCTTCCATGTGTCTAAAGATATAAATGGATATACAGCTGACCGTAGTAGAGAGTGATTTCTGTGTTATGAGTTCTTAGTTATGAATAGATCCTACAACACCTGATTTAGAACAGGCTTCAAGAACAGGCTTAAAGTAAAACCCATTAGAAAAAAGCCCTCATGCTACCCTTAAGCTGAAATGCTTTAATTTGGAGTGCATTCATAGGAATAAGACTATTAAATGACAGATTATAGTATTTCAAATGTGGTGGTGTTTAGTGGGTAATGGAGGTTGTGGTTTGACTAAAACTAGAAATACACATTCTGAAACCAACTGTCAGATTTGATATAAACACTGTAAAGTCTGAAATGTGAAGTTGATATTGGTACCTTATGGTTAACTTGATGTTAAAGAGCTAGCTAGATTGCTTTCTCACTTATATTGAAGTTCTTGAAGTGTTTCATCCTCTGTTTTTTGTAACAGCTCTTTCATATTTAGCCGTTTTGATGAAATATAGGTATAGATAACATTTTTGGAAACACACTTATTTGCTCTCCTGCTCAGAGTTTGTTTAATTTGTACAAAAATAGAAATGTAGCGTCAACTATTTGCGATTTTAGAGGGTGTTACATTAGTATAGCCAACTATTTCTTAACCAAACATTTTATCTGTCGGCCCAGCACCTCTATGCGGCATCTCCACAGTTGTCTATCAATCTCACAGTAACAACAAGACTAATTAGTAAGTTTTAGAGGTCTAATGTATTTTTCTGAATTTTGGACAGAGCTACGCAAGCTGTTAATCTCGGCTTCCAGTTTTTTTTTTTTTAAGACTGTCTCTGGCTCCGTATGTAACACACAGACATGTAATTTGTTTCCAATAATGCAGAAATAAATTCAAAAATAAATGCAGCCCACAGCGTAATGGAACCCCCCCCCAATACAATGTTGTCCTCCATTTTTAGCTAGTTTACTGACACGTTAATAGGGAACTCAGCAGGTCGAACTGGTGGCCTTTTGCGGCTGTAGACTTTAAAGTTTGAATTTGACGTCATTGCAGCTCAAATATTTAATTTTCTCCCCATGTTTGCATGAAAGTTTGAATAAAAAGTGACAATTCTAGTCTGCAGTGAGAACTACTCAAGGTACCAAAGAAAGAGGTATGTGGTTATATGAGATGTAAAGATCAGAGAGGGACATGTTCCTTCTGAGACAGAAAATTCTTCGTATTGAATATAAAATATTGCATGATTAGAGTGAATGTATGCTTCCCCTAACTATAAAAGGCAACACTTTACAATACGGTGCACAAAATTGTGCGTAGTTACTAAGGAATGAGTGAGGAATGATTTAGGAACGACCAGATAGTTGATGAGTCGTTAATAAGCAGTTCCCTAATGATGAAGACGCCAGAACTATGAAGTACATAATGATGAGTTACCAGAGAACAGACTGGGAGATACTATATTAATGAATCATGAGGTAATAATTAGTTCATAAATATCCTTGAATCAACATACTGACCACTTTCTTCATGAGTCATTATTGATTAACTCTGAGCCCAATGCTGAGCAGCACAAAACAGTAACTACCCACGCATCACTCAAGCATTGCTCTTTGTGTGATTACATCACCATTACCTAATGTTTTTGTGCACTCCAAATAAAATGCCTACACCACGCAAGGTAGTTAATGAGTAGTCCCTCATTACTTCATCATTATATTTGAGTTACCTACCATTTTTGTGCACCCCAAAGTAAAGTGAAAACTCATACCAAGTTGTTATTTTCTGATGCATTAGTGATGTTGCTCATGTGTTTGGTGTAATTGCCTTTCCACACAGATCCACGGGGAGATCTTTAGGCCTAGTTTAAATGATATCGTGTTTATTACACTTATTTTTAAGTCTTCGGCGTCCCTAATGCATCTGACAGTAAGATGGATGTGAATATTAATAAACATGTGGCCTGTTTGAGTGATCAGTAATGTGTGAGTAGTTACTGTTTTGTGTTGGTCAGCGGTGGGTTCAAAGTTAATCAGGAACGACTCATGAAGAAAGTGATGTGTCAGTTCACAGATATTTATGATCATCTTATTACCTCTTGATTCATTAGCAGAGTATCTCTGTCTGTTCTCTTGTAACTCATCATTATCTATGTCATAGTCCTGGGGTCTGACTCATTAGGGAACTACTTATTATTGACTCATCAACAATCAGGTGGTTCCCAAATGGTTCCTCACACAATTTTGCGTGCCGTATTTTAAAGTGTTACCCTATAAAATCCGCTTTTCCTTAAATGATGGGTGTTTTCTAAATTTTTAACATCTGAAGCAGGCTCAGATTTGCGACGACCAGCACGTTTCGAACCATCAGCCGGTACCCTTGACACCTCTTCTGTCTCTTACTGTCTGGCTGAGCCCGATGGTCCAGTTCCCACACTGGCTGCAGAAGAAAAGGATTAGTGGTGGGAAGACCTCCACTTCAAAAACAAATCAAAGGATGAGAAAAAGGGCACTTGTGCTGTTATGCTTGGACGTAAAAGGAAGAGCAAACACCTGGTGCTTGAGCCTGAACAAATGGAACTGGAGAGGAAACATAGAAACATTTAGGTCTGACAGGAGGAGGAGGATGATGAAGGAGGATGAGATACTAGCCCCTGCAATCAGTCACAGTGAATCTAATGGTTGTTTTACTGCCATGCTGGCACGACAAAACATGAGCTTCGTATGATGTGATTAAAAATAATAATCCCTTTCTCTGCAGTGTGAACAATGAAAATAAAGGATATTTTCCCTTCATAAACGGTCCTCTTTTTTATTGATTCTGCCGTGCTGACATTTGAGATGACTGCAGCAAAGAGAGATGAAGATCAACAAACTTGAAGGTGTACTCAAGGCCACTAGAGGACCGACCACGATTCTACCGCTTCCCATGTGGATTGCTTGTCTTTTTCTGACTTAGTTTCGGCTGCACAACAACATCTCTCAGCATGTCGTAAGTTTAAAAAAGAAGGTGCATTTTATTCGCACACACCAAGAGGAGACTGAACACAGCAGTCAGAGCCCAGCCCGAGAGTCTTCATGAAGTGCACAAAGAAAAGAAGAGCAAAGTCTAAACACAATGAGATGCACACAGCAGTTTGAAGAGGCAAACCAAGACAGGCGGTCCCGAGGGGGTTTGATTACAGATGCTGTGAGCTTTTCGCCGTCACAAACAAACAAGAATCAGTTCAAAGAGGGAATCGAATTCAGTAAAACAAGACATTAACTTTCATCCTCTGGTGCCTTCATCAGCTTTTGATGAGCAAAAAGGTAAATGCTTTGGTTCTAGGAGCATTAATGCTACAAAAGTTCTCTGTTCCAAAATCACTTCTTTTTTTTTTTACTTTGACATAAGCAATAAGTTGTGCTAATTGAGGATGGTGAAAAACTCCAAATTTAAACTTGCTGTTTGTTTAAAAATGACGTGACAACTGTAGCAGTTCTGCTTGATAAATCAAGATGTGATGTCTCTGAGGCTGCAGCTTTATTTCTGTCACAGCATGCAGCGCAACACATGAAACACATTACGTTTAAATCTATAGGTGCGACTAATAAGTGCAATCAAGTATGGATCTCTTGGAATCTCTGCAGAATTCGTAGGAGCTACGTGAGGATGAGATGTGGAATCACAACTCTCATCACACTCTAAGTGTGTGTTTGTGTGTGTGTGTGTGTATGTGTGTCTGTGTGTGTGTGTGTGACCTTAGTACCAAGACAACTGATTATTCCTGGATATGGAGTAAATGAGAATAATTTCCTCTTTGATGAGCTTTCGCTTAAGTCTGTCAGACGCCTGCCTTCACGCTTCTGCAAGATAGTGAGATGACATCATTTTTCGGCACACACACATACAAATACACACATGTGCCAAAAGTAAATGCGTTGAGATTTTTCAGATACACTCAGGTCAAATGCTCTTGATATATTCACTGCCTGCCTGTGGCTCAGTGTTTTGAATTACTTGTATGGTAATTTTGGAGAAACTATACATTTAAAAGAGCCCATTTCTGTGGCTGTGAAGAGATACAGGCAGTTTAGGTCAGAATAGCTCGTGCACCCATTTTCTCCGTCAAACACCCACCGAGTGAGCCATTCAAATCTAAACAGCCTCGCCCGCCCCTCTATTCAGTGCTCATTTAGTGATAGAAAGATGGGAGGAGATGAAGGGAAAAGCGAGCCGTCACACAGTCAAATGGTGTGGGCCGGCAAAATCCAAAATATATCATTTGAAAGAATATCACAGCTGCAACTTAAAGCTGGAGCCTAGCCAGCAGCCAAAAGACTTGAATTTCACTCTTAATCTTTTACTCACTCTCTTTCTCCCTCCTACCAACACATTTTTTCTTTCCTTTCCAATCTCACTCACTCTCCCACCTCATCATCTAATCCAGCCTGAGGGTAGAGGAGTGTGTGTTTGAAAGATGAGCCGGTCTTAGCCTCGCTCTAACCCCTAACTCCCTACACACGCACACGCACACGCACACGCACACGCACACGCACACTCACACACACACACAATCAAATGTGCGCACATAAAAATACAGGTTTGTGAGCATACATGCTCTTACAGTATTGTACACGGGCATCAACCTACACAGAAGACGCCCTCCTGATTCACACAGATATGTTGATACACACACACACACACACACACACACACACACACACACACACACACACACACACACACACACACACACACACACACACACACACATTGTTGGCACGGCTGGCAAGGTGAGGGCATGCCTCACCTGTGATTAAAAGGGCAGAGGTTAGGATTTAGGTGCCGGGGTGTGACGCTGCATGTATTATACATAGAACAATGAATCTTTGGAGAAAATGGTAATCCAAACACAGATGAAATATTCATGCCGCATGGCTTTGTGGTTGACCTCTTTTTGCTCTTTAACCAGATAAGATCCATGCTGGGTTAAAGCAGAGGTAAATGAGACAGCGAGAGGAGGGGAGAGAGTGCAGAGAGCATAAGCAAAAGGAGAAGTAATGTAGTGAAGCATGAAATCATGGCTGGCTTGTGTAATTTAGCTCCGGGATGGAGCTCACTGGCTGGAATTTCATTCCCCTTAGGCCTGCTTTTAACACACATGAACACAAAGTGCACAGTACTGTACATACATTAAAAAAAGCTATGTGTGTGTCTGTATATATATATATATATATATATATATATATATATATATATATATATATATATATATATATATATATATATATACATACATACATTGGAAATAATTAATGTGTTGTATCCCACTTATCTTCATAAGGATTGTTCAATCTAGTCATCTCTCTTTGAGAAACATTGCTCATACATTTCTTTACGCTTCTTTTTACCCACTCCTCTACAGTGCTACATTGATAATTGTTGCACTAAACAAAGCAAAGGCACCTTCTTCCTCTCTTCTGCTTGGCAGAGTCTGACAGACAAGTCTTTTGTCGCCCTCCTTCTGTTTGCCATAGAGAAAGCTACCTGCCTCCCCTGCCTCAGCCACAGTTGACAGTTTTGTCTCTATCCACCGTCCCTGTGGGCAAACCGAAGTCAAAAACAAGAGATAGGTCTATTGGGTTTTACAGGACTCGATGGCTGTGTAGTAAAAGAAACACAAGCTGATCAAGCGAAAAGTGTGGCAGAAATGCTAGTTACAAGGTAGATGAGTTCCAGCAGAGAGAGACGGCTGGTAAACCTTCATATCATGCTTGGTCAGGAGGTTTGGCACATGTGTATGTGAGTGTGTGTTTGTGCGTTGTATCTCGGCATATTCAGAAGGAGACGGTGTGATGCAGGGGGTCGGCTCGCATCCATAACATTTAACATTTAAGCGAACTGCAGAGATCTGAAGGTGGCTGATAAGCATGACAGCATGGCAGCAAAATATTACTGTACTGCTGAGGACACAAACACACAGACACAATCACACGCACACAGCGTCTATAAAACACCCTATTAGGCCTCATCCCATCATATCTGAGCCCACCTCATCACTGACCTCACACTATAAAACTTTAACACACCTTGGTGTGCTTGAACACACTCCACAGTGTCATTACAGCAGCTCTAATAGGGTTGTGCGTGTGTATCGGCTCCTCTGGGTTTATTTGCTCTGTGTTTCCTCTGCAGATGGAGGCTTTACAAGCCCAGGAGCCTGTTATTGGCCTCCTGTCACTGTCCCAGTGAGCTGTGTTAAATCTATAACCAGCTGACAGCTGAGCAGATATTGGAGGACTCTCCAGGAACAATTACACAGCAAGAGAAACACTGTTGCTATCACTCAGAAAAAAGACAAGGCTTTACAAGCTACTCAGCAGACAATGCTGCTGATGATTACTATCGTTAGTCAGTTTGCTGCTGTGCTGCACTGATAGATACCAGGTGTATGTGTGTTTCTGTACAAGTGTGCAACCATTCCTTCTGTTTGTTTGTCCAGAAAGCTACAATGCTGGGAACAATAATGTGACCTGACTAATATCATACTCATGTAGATACTTCTCACCCCCCTGTAATGCAGCCTCTGCATCACAGTTAAAGTATGCGTGTACGCAGCCACCGATTCATTATGTGTCCTGCAACATACAATGAGCACAGATGCTTTAGTGGTTGGGGCCATGCCCGTTACAAAGGATAATTGCCTATGCATATTTCCTCATGTGTGCTCCCTGCTCTCCCTGACTACCAGTGGATTGGATTCAAGCGCCAGTTGCAGAACCATTAATAGAAATTAAGTGCCAGCGAGAGCTACTAGAGAGAGACCAATGGAGCCGGAGTGGAGTTTATGTGAAAGATAAATACATTTCTACAGAAGAGTGCCTCCGTTTATTGGTTGGGAAATGCACTGTGATATGATAGAGGGCCAACAAATGAGTATGGAATGGGACGATATGGCTGAGAGAGAAGAGAATGTTGTGGAATTAGAGGCCTGACTTGAATAGAAAATGCGGCAAAATAAGTTAGGTTGCATCTTCGGGTTTATACTTGTTAACCGAGCAGTGAATTCAGAAAACTTAGAGCTCAAACTGAGACACTTGGATGTAACAGCCGCACATAAACCATCAATACTGTAATTTACCAACAAGAAACAGTAAAATAAAGCAAGCGCTGCTGCCATCCAGTCACTCCAGGTTGCTCTCTCTGTCCTGTGAACGCCGAGTTATTATCCATCATCCCTCGAGTGTCTCTCCCTCTTGGCTGGCTGGTGTCAGACAGATTACATACTCATCACACACACACACACACACACACACACACACACACACACACACACACACACACACACACACACACACACACACACACACACACGTGCACATGCATGCGCCCACATTCACTTGAGCTAATGAAAATTCAGCCACATCCCGGGCTGTCTAATGGGCCTAATAACAGAGAGTCACTGGGGGCCTCGCGCGTGTCAGGCAGATTACAGGATGCCCGTGGACTAGATGGACAGGTCCTTGGCAGTGACACAGCCACACTGACACATGTAGACACACACAACACTCATCTTCTAGTAGAGCTCGCTTCGAGAGGTGCAACCGCTTCCCTGACCACTAGGAGGCAAGGGTGAGCTTTGCCAAACAGAGACAAAAAGCCACTTAAGCTCCTCATAACAGGCTGAAATGTAGGATCTTCAATTACACACATGACTTATCCCATTGCCGTGTTGTTCTACTGAGCAACAGATCATGTTATGCATACTTACTGTATATTAGCCCTTATTGTCAGCACATTGCTCTAATAAAGTTTCATTATTGAACTGTGAGGAAAAGAAAGGAAAGGATGGATGGACGCTGAAGGAACAGATCAGGAATAGATCGAGGAGCTCAGGGGGCCAGAGCTGCTGTCTAAAGTGACTGTTAACATTTCTTGAAAGAAAGTCACAGAACTCAGTTAAAAGTAGGCGTGTCCTTATTGTGTTTTTTTTTTCCTCTGCTGATCCTGATCATAGAGTATCTGATTATTTTTTCCTTTCTATCACAGCTGCAAAGCATACGGAGGCTACAGTAACATTTCATTCAAATACAGTCAAAGCATTTAAATCAGTTTGACAGTAGAACAGCTCTTATTTAAGAAAACAGAACTTGCATCTCAGGCTTTCTTTGATGGTGTCCTATAATATTTTCTATAGTTTTCTGTAGTATTTAGTATTTAGTACAGAGGACTGTCAGTTTGGATCTGCTATAGCAGGAAGCTGTGGACAGGAGTCAGACAGCTTCTCTTGGTCTCCAGTGTGAACTCAGTAATGAAGTACAGCTGCAATTCTTCAAACATCAGCAGCACCCGAGAAACAACAGTGCAAAACGACTACAGATGCAAAATGATGACAAAGAGAAACAAAATAATTACAAATATATGGATGATGACCACAAAGAGCTGCAAAACCTCTATAAAAAACAACTACAAAACGACTACAAAGGGCTGCAAAATGACTTCAGAGACACAAAACGACTTCATAGAGAAACGACTACAAAGAGACTCAAAATGACCACAAAGAGATGAAAAACTACTACAAAGAGACAAAATGACTACAACAAGGCAAAAATCGGCCATATTGTTTGTGGTTGTTTTGCATCTTTTTCAGGCTATGCGCTTGCTCCTGTGTAAGAGATGGGGGGCCATTGTCTCACTGGGACCCATTGTCTCACAATCAGTCCATGATAAAAAGCAAAAGAAAAAGGAATTAAACAAAAGTGTGCCCAATGTCAAACGCAGATGCCGCAGCTCATTTGATCAAACAATCCAAGCCACAGGGGACTGAATTACGATTGCCATTCCAGGGGCTTTGAGCTCCGAGGCTGATCCCATGTCAAGAGAAAGCCAGGGGAGACTTTCACGTGTCGGCTTAGACAGGGAGAATAGAGAGAGGCTCTTGGGTCTGTGTCTGAACTCTACCTGAACTCCAAACAACTTTCCCCGTAGTCATTTAAAGTCATCGAGGGAGCGAGAAGAGGAGGGAGGGAGGGGGTTTGGTGGCTGGAGAAGGGACAGACAACTGAGAGAATAGATGAGGGAAGAGTGGCAAAGATGTGACAGGGTGAATAAATGTGAATCATTCCGAAAGAACTCAGGGACATAGGTTAGGATGAGTAGAGGACGAGAAAAGGTATAGAGGCAGAGAGAGAGGGAAAGATGAGGGAGGGAAGAAGCACACAAGGCTAATGAGTATTTCATGGAAAAACTCGTCAGCCTCTCTTTCTTGCTCGTCTTGACCCTCTATAATTCAAGATTCTGGCATTGAAATGCAACTCAAGAAGTCTCTTTTTCTTAACCACAAGCTGTGTATACAGTGCGTTCAGAAAGTATTTAGATCCCTCCACTTTTTTCATATTTTCTTATGTTGCAGCTTCATGCTGCAATGATTAAAATTAATTTTTCCCAGAATTTTATGCAAATTTACTAAAAAACAAACAAACTGAAATATCACATTGACATAAGTATTCACACCTTTTGCTATGACACTTAAAATTTAGCTGAGGTGCCTCCCATTTCTCTTGATCATCTGTAATGTTTCCACACTTTGATTGAAGTCAACCTGTGGTAAATTCAATTGATTGGACATGATTTGGAAAGGCACACACCTGTCTATATAAGGTCTCACAGCTGACAATGCATATCAGAGCAAAAACAAAGCCATGAAGCAGAAGGAACTGCCCGCAGAGCTCAGAGACAGGGTTTTGTCGAGGCACAGATCTGGGGAAGTCCACAAAAAAAATGCTGCACTGAAGGTTCCCAAGAGCACAGTGGCCTCCATAATTCTTCAATGGAAGAAGTTTGGAACAACCTCGACACTTCCTAGAGCTGGCAGCCAGGCCAAACTGAGCAGTCATGGGGAGAAGGGCCATGGTAAGAGAGGTAACCAAGAACCCGATGGTCATTTTGGCTGAACTCCTGAGATCCTGTGTGGAGATGGGAACCATCACTGCTGCACCGATCTGGGTTTTAATGCAGAGTGGCCAGACGGAAGCCTCTCCTCAGTGAAAGACACATGAAAGTCCACTTGGACGTTGCAATAAAGCACCTAAAGAACTCTTAGACTATGAGAAACAAGATTCTCTAGTCGGATGAAACCAATATTGAACTGTTTGACCTCAGTTCTAAGTGTCATATCTGGAGGGAAACCAGGCACTGCTCATCACCTGCCCCATACCATCCCAACGGTGAAGCATGGTGGTGGCAGAATCATACTGTGGGGGGGTGTTTTTCAGCAGCAGGGAAAGGGAGACTGGTCAGGGTTGAGGGAAAGCTGAGCAGAGCAAAGTACAGAGATATCCTTAATGAGAACTTGGTCCAGAGCGCTCAGGACCTCAGACTGGGCCGACAGTTCACCTTCCAACAGAACAATGACCCTAAGCAAAGCCAAGACAACGCAGGAGTGGCAAAGGAAAAACTCTGGTAATGTCAATGAGTGATCCAGCCAGATCCCTGACTTACACCCAACCGAACATCTCTGGAGAGACCTGTAAATGGCTTTCCACCAACGGGACGCTGTTTTCACTTTGTCATTATGGGATATTGAGTGTAGGTTGATGAGGGAAAAACTGAATTCAAATGATTTTAGCATAAGGCTGCAACCTAAAAAAACTTGAATGAATGCACTGCACTTCATTGATTTGGGGTATCTAACACATGGATTTCTACATGTGCTCATGTGATTTCCCACTTGTATTATCATTATTAATATGTATTGATTTAGGCCAACTCAATATGAATAATTTAACCCAACTTAATGACTTTACCTGTGACCTTAAGTATCCTTCTTAATAGGAAAATGAAGCAAGAGAAAATTATGTAAGTGGAAGCCAGAAGTGAAAAAGTAGTGTTGGGACTAATAGGCTGTCAAGGTCAAATCCCTGGACAAGTAGGGAAAATGGTTGGTGTCGGTGTTAAAGAAGTCATGCTGTCTACTTCTTCATCTGCTAATCAACATAACCAGCAGAGGGAGGCACTTTGGAATTAGTGGTATATAGGAATAAAGTTGGCCATCATTTCTATCAGTTATTATAACATTGTACTCACCCAAGTAATTACTGAGATCTGGAAACAGGGTGGCATTGCTAAATTCAGAGTCCCTGGGAATTACGTCCATAATCGACAAATTCCGTACCTCAACATTTAAGAAGAAGTGTGGCGTGGTAAGTTAGGGTGTGGATGGTCAGGGTGTTGAGAGCAGAGTTCGCTCCCATCTCCAGACCTGGAACCAACTTTTGCCCCTGCTTTTGCCACTCTTTCCTTAACCTTAACCAAGCTTTTCTGTTCAAACAGACAGAGTTTGGAAATTCTCACTGGTTTGACTGAGGTGACATCAGTCCGTACTACTGCAGAGCGCAGTTACGTGGACACCTTGCGAGAGACACCTCTAACAATGGTAACTGTACACAATGAAGGTGACAGCCGTAGCCTCAAAATGCACTGAAGACATAAAAATTTCAAATGTGTCACTGACGAAAACTAGACTAAAATGTCTTCAGTTTTGTGGATTAAAACTAGACTAAAACTAACAAAATACAAATGACTAAAATTTGACTTGAACTAATACACAATTTCGTCAAAAGACTAAGACTGAAACTAAACCAAAACCAGTTGCAAAAATTAACATTGGCCACAACAATGTTTTCCTAAACTTAATCACGGTATAATTCTTATGTTCCCATGATTTAGAAAGCAAGAATTAAAAAAAAAAACTTTGGCATTTAATATAATCCAGCGTTTTGTAGAATTGTGCCGTATGTCAAATTTGAACCAGGAAATCACTCTAAATGGCGTTGACTATTTACAATGGATAGTCTTCATAATGATTTAACTGTTCACCTTTGTTTTCTCCTCCAAATAAGTTTGGCTTACTAGGATGTATGTTTATGATTAACTGGCTGCTCATATTTCATGCCCTGCCGAACTCTTCTTTGGTGATGTTGCTGTATTCCCAGATCTCAGCTGGTAGGTACAATCAGCAAAAAAATGAAAATACGACTACAAAAAGACAAAACACGACTCGTGTTGTAGTAAACCAGAATTATCCTTTAAAGATTCCCCTCAGACATATGTAAAGACATATAAAAAGACACCTATAAAAGATATTCAACTTTGAAAAAGAATGTGTGTCTGACGTGGTGTTTCTATAAATCCATAAACCTGAAAGAAAACATTTAAAAGCACATCAAGTCCTCCGTTAATGGAAAATCCGGAATTTATATATATGCTAATTGCATTTCAAAATTTTAATTGCTGGATCCAAGGCGTCCTCTACTTCACTGAAAAGTCAATTTTCAGTGTATGTGTGCTGTAAGTTTCAGGTTTCCACACCACACCTGTGTAAATTACATACAAGATTACAATTGGCTTGTTGTGATGTAACAAAGTCCTGCTCCTATGTATGCGTCAGATTTAAGGTGAGCACAGAGAAACTCTCCGTCTTCTAGTATCAAACTCTGCAAGTATGGTACATAATTCTGCACAGCGATGGTCAAACATCCAAGAAAAGTCCCAATATGCCAAACACATTTTTAAGAGGAGGGAACTAAACCTTAACTGCAGCACTGACAGAAATACTCGAAAGACAATATGATGCTGAGCTTGGATGAATGAAATTAAAAGAAAGACAAGACACTGATGAAGGCCAAATCTTGATCACATTTTGTCAAAATCTCAAAATAAATACAGTAAAAAGGCTTCCCCTCTGTCAAGATAGACATTTCTTACAGGCCTCCTTCCCTCTCTCTTCTCCCTACAACACCCCAAACCACCCACTCACCCGCTTACAGCTCCACCCCGCCCACGGCGTGCCCCCCATCCTGTTAGTAAGCTTGGACATGCTTCCTAGCCGACTGCCCACACATTTCTCAGCTCCTCTTCATTTTGGACACTCATACATTTATGGAGTGATTCGGTGCAGTTCTCCCTCCAAGGCATCCAGGATTACTGTACTGAGCTGTGGTGAGCAGAGGGGGTTTGGGGTACAGAGTGCGTGTGTGTGTGTGTGTGTGTGTGTGTGTGTGTGTGGGGGGGTCAGTTGAAAGAGTGGAGGAAAGGGGGATCTATAGTGAGGGAAGAAAAGACGAATGGTGGATGGGATGCCAGGGTTGGACTGCTTTCCAAAAAATTAAACAAAAACAATAAGAGAGAAGAATAAAAAAATGTTTTTGGCCAATACAGGAACATTTTATTGGTCACAGAGAGTACTGAATGTGTTTGTGTGAATGTATAGTATATAGGCACCCCTATGTGTGTGGTTATGTGTGTGTGTGTGGGTGAGCCTTATTTGAGATGTCACCAGTAATTTAAGGCCCTCTTTTGGTGCAACACCCACTTTTCTCTTGTGATAAAACACAGTCTATATCACCCATGAGCCTACGGTCTCTCTGTGTGTCTATATGGGTGTGTGAGCGAGAGGGTGTGTGTGTGTTGTACTCTAATTAGCACCTAAACACACAGGAGAGTGCTGAAGCCAGACAGCAGATAAATCAGACAAGGCTATACGATCGTAACACACTAACAGAAGATATCAGCTGCACTGCAGCTTTAACACACTTGATAAATTGACAATACAACAGTGAGCTATACGCAGCTGGCTCCTTTCCCGATTCCAAAGCATTGGATTGTGGGGAAAATTTTGTGTTTGCACTGCACCTTTCTCTGTCCCGACTATAAAGATGCAATAAGTAATGAGACATGCACCAGGAAGGGTTTTTCTTTTTTTCCCCCCTCCACATTCATTTGCTAATACATGCCCACTGCATTTTCTATATGTTTCCCTCCAATTACCAGCATTACTCAAAGTCAGAGCCTCTCCCCACACATTTTTCATCTTTCACTTTCCTCACTCTCATTCATTAATTTGAATATCCCAACCCCAACTGAGCAAACACAACAGTGGCGGCGGAAATGAGCGTGCTCCCTGATGTGTGTTGTTTCTTTCCTTTTCTCTTCTGTCTTTGTGTGTCTCCCTCCCTCTCTGCTGCTACAAGCACTGCAGGCGTGAAGAAGACAGATCCCAGCAGTACAGTATGGTCTGGCGCTGGTGTGTCCCTGCCCCAGGGGAGTCTGGGAGAATGAGTCCCAATGGAGGTTTGTTTAAATGCTAGAGGGAGTGCTTGCCCCGTACTAGTCTTTCTTGCACTAATGGATATGTCTGTGTTATTGATAGTAGGACTGCAGGAAAAAATGTGTATAAGCTTTTTTATGCATTCATTATATTGTAGCCGTATAGGGTGACGTCTTGTTGCCCTTGTGGGTGAGATCATTGTATTGGAGCAAACAGTTGTGGCATAAAGAAGAAATGTTAAATTCTGATCTGCATTAAAGCTGCTCTTAGTAAGTTATTTATGAAAAATAAACCCAGAATAACAGCCTCAAACAGAAAGTAGAACTACATCAGAGGAGAGTTTCAAGCCCCCTTTAAGACTGACCAAATGCATTCAAGAAAGCTGTAGTTTCAGGTATGAACTCTAGCAGGAAATCTTCTTCATAAACAGGAAAAGAGAAAGATGTTGTTTCCAAGGCGTCAGAGCCTCAGTCTCTACATCGCCACCGTACCAGCCACTACAAAGAGGAGATTAAAGCTACTTTAGTCAATAGATTTGTGTTAAAAATGAATGAAACTATTTATAATGTTAAAAAAATCTACTACTCTCCATTCACCTTCAGTTATACAGAAGGTTTTAGTGCTGTTTTGGTTTTACGTCCTGCAGCTTCACCATTTTGGATCCCTCTCACAGGTCACATCAGAGTGGCTCCGAACGAATGTTGCTCCGTGTCTGCCAGATCTTTAAAAAAACAACTGTTAGCTAACATATTCACCGCATCAACTTTATCAGCTTAATGTTGTGTTTACAGCTTGATGTGCTGCCCCCAAGTGGCCATAAAAATCAAATAATGCAGGTTTGGGTTTACCAAAGTCACATTTTGTCAAGTCCGTGCAATGAAAATGGAACACTTTTGCAATTTGGATCAGATAACATACACACTTAAAGAAATCTACAGGTTTTGTGGTGCGTTTATGCAGTGGTGGGAAGCTCCGGAATCTGGGACTTCCAAAACAACTGTCAAACTGTGTTGCATTCATGTGCTGTATTGTCAGACCCAGAAGACAAACATTTAGGAAAGATGGATGTTGTGAAAAGATGTGATATTTGTTTGGCTCGTTTACTTTTTTAAGTTATATAATTAGTTGGGCTATAATACAAAATTAGCTTTCCTAACATCCAAGTACTGTTGGAGCATCCCACCAGTGCGTCAATGTTTGCAGCAATAAAGTAACAAAACTATATTAAGGGAAAGTGTTTGCTGTTCAAGGTAAAAGCTGGAAGTGTCCTTTAACAAGTGCTCTAGTGAAACATTTCTTCTTCTTTATGTTATCTGAGTTTGTTTTGCCGCACGGCTGCTGTAAATGCACGCTGTTCAGTGTACTTCAGTGTACCTGACATTTATGTCGAACAGTCTTTATCTCTGTCTGTATAGTTCAAACTGCTTTCATCTCTCCAGTTTCATAGTGGTAAAAAGGCAAGATAAAGAAAGCACAATGAGAGCGAGACAGACAGAGTGAGAAAAAAGAGAGTGAGAGTTTACCGTCTGCGCTCAGCTGAAGCTGTCTGCAGGAGACGTTATGTCATGTGTTACGCCTTCAAAGGAGAGAAACTTTTGCAGTCAACATCTTGCTGCGTGGTTCTCGCTCACCTTTTCTCTCTCTCTCATTGTGAGTGAGGAACCAGAGGACTTGTGGATGTAGTTCTGGGCTCTTCACTGACACAATACATATTCACATGGACCTCCTCAGCGGCAGTTCCCGATTGCTGCTGGCAAGGTTAGCTCTGTTTATGAAACCATCAATTACACATATTTAATTTAGTAAGAGAAGAAACGCCGCCACACTGACTGAATCCAGACCGAGTGTCCCCCTGAGCACTGGGATAAATAGAGCAAGGGAAGAGAAGGAGGAGGAGAGAGAGATAGAAAGAGTGAGAGAGAGACAGACTTCATTAATTCTGTCGTCCATCTAATTGGAGCCTTGTTGGACCCTACAGCTAAAATGAAGTCCGAAACGAGTTCTAATGAGGAAAAAAAAAAAAGAAGACGCAAGGGGAAAAAAGTTGGAGCTACTCATATCTAGGGGACAACCTTCGGCAAAATCAAGACTTCATGTACAATACGGCCCCCTTGGGGTGTCCCCAGCTCCCTCGGTTGGACGCTGATTAAAATTGGACGGTTTTCATTCTAAATAATGAGACTAGAGGAGTACCTGAACTCTGATGTAGTGAAGCAGAAAATGTGAAGGGGTTTACATCAGAAATTCACCATCACACTGTGATTTGCATTATAGGTCTACAAGCAGAAAACAAACACTGTGCACTTCATCTTGCTCTTAAATGCTTACCTACTGTTGCAGATACTTAGATCCTGCTGAAGTGTCCTTTAGCAAGAAACTTAGGCAGCATCTGTATGGTTCTACGTCTGACACTTTGACCTTCCTGTGGAAGAGAGCGAGAGAAAAGAGAATTAATCTACAGGCTTTTTTATGAGAATAAAACAGATACATTTCAAGATAAATCTTTGCAGATCCACCGTTATAAAATGATTTCTGCTTTTATGAGATTTTATGAGAGATTTATAAAATAAAGTTAAGCAGAACGGAGGCCAAAACATGCATTTTTTGGGTAATTACATTTTCCTGGATTCATATCAGAGCCCCACCCCAAAGACCCAGTCATAACAAATGCGGCATCATGGGCGACTCTGGTTATAACAGCATCGGTGCATCAATTCTTTGTCTTTCATTATGGCTGCGATCAAACCCAAAAGCCAGACCACAAATTAAAGGAAACAGAGCTGAACAAGGAAAACAAGCACAGCGGAATAAACAAGAGAACTCTGTGAAGGAGACGATAGGATGTTTAAGTACAATAGAGAAGGGTTGAAGTTAATAGTGAAGAGTGCAGCAAAGATGTGTACGGCACATAGAGGAGTAGAGTAGCTGGGAGAGGGGTAGAACTGGATAAAGGAGTCAAGCAGAGAAGAACGGAGTTGATTCAAATACAGATGATTGTAGGATAGTAGAGAAGAACAGAGTATGGTAGAGTAACAGTAGAGCTAAGTACAGCGGTAATGTACAGAGGAATAGAGTTGAATAGAGTAAAGTATGTGGCAGTACAGTAGAATACACTCTAGTTGAGAGGACTGGTGTACAAATGAGTAAAGTACAATATGGCAAATTCAAATAAAGCAGAGTATTTGAGAGGAGTAAAGTGCAAATGAGTAAAGTTTTGCAAAGTTTCGTTGAGTTTGGTAGAGTAAAGTGGACTCAGGTAAAGCAGGGTCCAGCGCAGAGGAATAGAGCAGGGTAGGGTAGCATGGTATAGAGAAGAGCAGAGTAGAGCAGTAAAGAGGAGTAAAGTACAGAGAAGTAGAAAGAGTGGATTAGTTTGGAGAAAGGAGAAGAAGAGCAGAGTACTGTAGACTGGAGAGGAGTAAGATACAGAGAAATATATCACAGTTAGGTGCAGTTCAGCAGAGGCAGGCTGTGTTTTCATAGTGCACTGTGTAAACACACTGCGTGCAGGCCCTGTACACCGTCTTGTACAGGATGTTCAGTTCATTTGTCTGTGTGAAGTGACGGCAGGGTGGGGTGAGGTCTGGCTTCTGCTGACTGTCAGCATGTTACCGGCACGCTGGGAACCATCCTCCACGCCTAGCCACCAAATCTGAGCTCTCACAGTGAAATGATTAGTCTAATCTAATTCATCGCTAAGCGTCACCCCATCCCCATCTCCATCCTCATTCAGACACACACACAACACACACAGAGTGTCCTGTGCTGTACATCCCTTTCCCAGGAAAGGACACACTGTTCAGTGGCATTCCTACAGCAATCCAATTAGGTTTGATTTCAGTTCAATTACTGGACTGTTAGGGAAGTAGAGTGGAGATCCATTGAATGAACTTTACTTGGGAATTCCATTACTACTGAAAAAGTCATTCAAGTCCATAATCTGGATGGGAATAGGGTAGTAGAGGAGAGAAAAGCTCCCATTAACCCTCACTATTTCCCTTGGTATGAAGTGGAGTAGTAACCGTCTACAGTCTGCTGCCTGCCGCAGTGGCGCTTGTTGTCAAACAGGGAAATCATTAAGGCTCTGGTTCAACAGAAAACTGCAGAGCCTCACACAGGAAGACATCTGCTACATGTGAGACCACAAACAGCAAACTGTCAACAACTATCTACCCCCACAACCTCCCTCTGTGTGTGTCTCTGTGTTTGTGTGTGTGCATGTGCAGATCTGCACGTTTGTGCAGCACTGCGACTGCAAGAACAACAGATAAGCATTAACGCATCTCGGTGGCAGCATGTTCACCCATAAATTACTACCTCCTGAAGATAAGAGGCCGCTATCAATGGAACCCCACTGCAAAAAATGTTGCATCTCAAAAAGTTGTTTTTTCTTATATTCAAAACTGAGATCTCAAATTTCTGTGTAAAAAGGATGAAAAAATAACACTTTAACACGAGTTATTTCCTTATAATTTCCAAATAAGTTTCCTGGAAGAACCTTATAATTTTTTACCAATCATAGGGATATAAAGAAAGAAGTTGTAAGATAGTTATCAGAGTTGACTGTGTTGAGTTTAGCAGCCATTTGCTGATTTCCAGAGAAATGTCCTTCAATGAACTGCCTCCGAGTAAGCATTCATTCATTCTTCATGTATTAGTCAAAACTGTAATCTTCATATTTGCTAAATTGTATTTTATCTGTACATGTTTATCTGTACAATTTACATGTTCAGCTAAACCGCTGTCACCAACTTTCTGGGTTACTCTAGAAATGAAATAAAAGTAGTTCATTGGAAATGATTGAACTGATTACATGTAATTAGAAACTTTATACAGAGAAATTGTTGGGGCATTAAGAATGTGTAAAATAACAAAAAAAAAACATCTCTCCATGGGGGAAAAACATGTTGTGTTTCCAATTCAATTACAAGTGTCAATTGTTTTTGAAACAAAGTAGAATCCGGTTGAAAGAAGTAAAAATCCATTTCATTTTTTGCAGAAAATACAGAATAAAAAAATCAACTGTAGACTAAAGGACTTTTTTCAGTGGATATTTTTTGGAGTTTGCAGTATGATATACCTTGGAGCATACAGGAAGTTCCCAGACAGGGGAGCACACAGTTTCTATCACAGATAAGAGCTGAGGTAGACCTGAGACAATGGGCTGTTTATGGCACCATATCTACATTCAGAAGAGCAACAATGACCTCACTAACTTTTTAATATCATGATTTTAAAAAAAAGAGGATATTGTTTGTGTGGCAAACAGCAGCTCCAAAGCATGTCCTCTTTCTCCCCCCGTCGTTCTTCTTTTTCATCTCACACACAAACAGACACACAAACCCCCTACTGAGAGCTCTTATGTTTGCGTTTATTCCTTTATCTATATCCATCAGCATCAGTCACTCACCCCGTAACTGCTCCCCGTCCACAGTCACACGCGGGCTCAGATACACACGCACACACACAAACACCGAAACTCAGATACACTTCACTGCCGGCGAACAGACTATCAGTGTGGATTTTACTGGCATGTCTGAGGCACTGACACCTCCACGCTCGGTCTATTGATTTTGTTGTCTTATCCTAATGAGCCTTGCGTCATCCATCACTGCTCCGCTGGTAGCACTCGGGGAGCCTGGATGGAGAGGAGGACTGAATAAAGGAGAGACAGGGACTATCACCTTGCCACTGGGTATATATCAATGAGAGTTTCCTGAATACCATTTTTGAGAGGCATCAACACTAATAAAAAAAAAACCCGGCCGCACATCGGTTTGAGATATGTGATGTGATGGTTCGGAATAGGATAAGTGCATTCTGACATGATTTCAGCCCCTTTAGCGGATGACTTCTGACCCCACAGGCTCTTGCCTTTAACACTTGCTTCCGTGTGTCATGAAAGTGCTTTTAGGTTGCGTTTGCGTGTGTTTGTGTGTGTGTGTGTGTGCAGGTATGAGTGTGTACGCCGTGCAATCTCAAGTGCAGGTGTTGCCTACAGTGATGATGGGGATGTTAGAAGGCAGCTAGCACCCATTACGGACTTACACCTTTTGGAGTACAGACTGTAGATGAAACACTTCCACGCCCTGCAGCTCCTCTACTCCATCCATCTGTTCATCCACTCAGTCATTATGGCGGTTGTCCCCCCTGCTTTAAGTCCTCTCTGTGACTCAAATGGTGTTTTGATGTTGTTTCTCCACCCTGTGTCGAAGCTTTTAGAAGTAGTCAGCCTTTATCATCATTTCTATTACAAAAGGAAATGTATTTGTTGTCAGTCTTAATGTCAGTGTTTGAATAAAATAAACACCTTTGCACTGGTCAATTTAAATTAGTCTTTGTGTGGAGTAGCAACATTCCATGATTGATTTTGACGCCCAATACAAATCAGATATATTCAGTGAGGCTATCAAATCTTTATACAGCCTACAGTATTTAGACTGTATTATACCGTGTGTAACATTTGTCCTTTATTCTATGTTCTACATCTTCTATTCTGTCTTGTATTTTATTTCCTTTACTCAGTCCCATTTACTACATCATCCTGCGTCGTCCGACATCCCACAAACTACCTTCCAAGTGGTAGGTCACCTTACATCATATCTGATATATACCCACTATATTTTACATCCTGTAGTTTATACACCACTGCTGAGATGGTAACGTAACGTTACAGAATGTGCAATCTAACGTTATTCGGCCATTGTATATTTTCTCTAGCCTTCAATGGCCACGTATGAGTGAGAAAATGGCTTAAACTAACATCACAGACTGTTGTTACAGTCTATGATGTTTAAAAATACATTTGCCAGTGATTTTCTTAACTGCATATCACTACATAATATGTAGTGATATGCAGTTTAAGTTTTAAGTTAAGTTCTTCAGTAAATATACCATCTCTCCAGTTCAGGGAAAGGGTTACTATGACACACAGCTATCATCCTAAGCCCTACAGCCTATATCTTGTGTTGCAACTTACATCCTATGTTCAGTTTTGTACACCCAATGTTGTAAATCCTATATTAAATGTCTTATGTCGAACACTGGTCATTCCACATTCTATATCTTTCCATCGTATTACACGTAAAAGTAAATTATACTTGTGCTTCCTGTCCAATGTCCTACATCCTACACAGATCCAGTGAAGTATATTTTATATTGTCCACTCTATAGTCGATTTCTCACTGTAAGTCCTACACCATTCACTGTGCACCCTACAAGATCAAGGTCATGTATTCTGCAGCTCTGACCTCAAATCCTACATGTTACAGCCTACATCCCGATTTCCACATATCACATCCAGCGTTATACATTACATGCTGAAATCGTCATGATTTCTGTCTCAGTCCTTTTTATTGGCCTCTTGTCATACTCCACCCACCAATCAGATGTCTCTCGAGTTTCTTCCTGTTTCTAGATCCACCCGCTCACCTGTTTTCCATTTCTCAGCACTGGAATGTCCCACCTACCTACACACCTGTTTCTCATTTCCCTCATCTGCTCCCCGGTATTTATACCAGCCCTTTTTACCCAGTCAGTTGCCAGATTGCTTGCTAAAATCTTGGTGTGTTTTCTTTTGTGCTGCTCATTCTGTGGACTCCTGTTCCTGCTACCCATATGTAGTTACCTGTTGTCTGTACCTGACTGCCTGACCGTCTGCCTGTGTGTCATCCTGGTCCTCATCACTTACTCTATTAAAGTTCCTTCATTGCACCAGCCTGCCTGTGTGTCTGTCCATGTGTCCTCCCTGCCTGTGCTCCTACCACCAACCATAATAGTATGACCTGGCCATAATATGGATCCAGCAGACAAGCTACTTCTCAGCCTTCCATTTACCTGGGAGTACTTTGGAATGTCTAAAGACACTTTTCTTAGTGAAGAGCCAAACTTCCTGGAGTCAATGGCTACCTTTCAGAAGCAGGACCCCGAATTCACCCAAGAGGTAACATTCTACAGGTGGAAGTTCGTCTTCAGGCCTGATCCACGTGTTGTTTCTTGCAAGCCTATCACCTTTACCACCTGTATAGCCATGCCACAAGACTCCCAGGGACAGGCCTCCCAGTCTGTTTCTCCTGCAGCTAACCCCAGGCCTACTAGCTACCAGCATGTTCCCCAGCAAGCTAGCCCCAGGCTTGTTAGCTTCCAGCTGGCTTCCAGAAAGCTAGCGTACGTCCTGTGCTAGAGTCAGGGGCCCCTGCCGACGTCTCTACTGTTCCTGAGTTGGATGTCCCAGCCGACAACTCGTCTCTTCCTGAATCTGCCGTCCCTGCCGATGCCTTATCTGTCCCTGAGTCAGGGGTTTCTGCTGACGACCAGTCTGCTCCCAGGGCCATTGTCTCATCCGCCAATGACCAGCCTGCTTGTCTCAGCCACTGAAGACTTAATCGTCGGCCTCCTTCTCGACCTCCAGAGGGGACTCGCCTTCCCTGGTTCGCCGTGGGTCCCTTGTTCGACCTCCTGTCTGTCCTGCCCCCAGGTTCTCAGCTCTCTGGCTTGCTAGTCCCTGGGCCGTCTGAACGAAGTTTCCTGCCCTGTTGTGCTGCTCATGCTGTGGACCCCTTTTCCTGCTACCTGTATGTAGTTACTTGCTGTGCCTGCCTTCCCATCCACCTGTCTGTAAACTTGGTCCTCATCACTTACTCTACAGAAGTTCCTTCATTGCACCAGCCTGCCTGTGTGTCTGTCCATGTGTCCTCCCTGCCTGTGCTCCTACCACCAACCATAATAGTATGACCTGGCCATAATATGGATCCAGCAGACAAGCTACTTCTCAGCCTTCCATTTACCTGGGAGTACTTTGGAATGTCTAAAGACACTTTTCTTAGTGAAGAGCCAAACTTCCTGGAGTCAATGGCTACCTTTCAGAAGCAGGACCCCGAATTCACCCAAGAGGTAACATTCTACAGGTGGAAGTTCGTCTTCAGGCCTGATCCACGTGTTGTTTCTTGCAAGCCTATCACCTTTACCACCTGTATAGCCATGCCACAAGACTCCCAGAGACAGGCCTCCCAGTCTGTTTCTCCTGCAGCTAACCCCAGGCCTACTAGCCACCAGTATGTTCCCCAGCAAGCTAGCCCCAGGCTTGTTAGCTTCCAGCTGGCTTCCAGAAAGCTAGCGTACGTCCTGTGCCAGAGTCAGGGGCCCCTGCCGACGTCTCTACTGTTCCTGAGTTGGATGTCCCAGCTGACAACTCGTCTCTTCCTGAATCTGCCGTCCCTGCCGATGCCTTATCTGTCCCTGAGTCAGGGGTTTCTGCTGACGACCAGTCTGCTCCTAGGGCCATTGTCTCATCCGCCAATGACCAGCTGGTCCCTGGTTTGCCGTGGGTCCCTTGTTCGACCTCCTGTCTGTCCTGCCCCCAGGTTCTCAGCTCTCTGGCTTGCTAGTCCCTGGGCCGTCTGAACAAAGTTTCCTGCCCTGTTGTGCTGCTCATGCTGTGGACCCCTTTTCCTGCTACCTGTATGTAGTTACTTGCTGTGCCTGCCTTCCCATCCACCTGTCTGTAAACTTGGTCCTCATCACTTACTCTACAGAAGTTCCTTCATTGCACCAGCCTACGTGTGTGTCTGCACTAGGTTCCTCCTTGCCTCCTGCCATGACAGAAATACTGTATGTCCTACATCTTTTGCCCTAAAACCTACAATGCAGAAAGTCATCAAACAAAGGAAACAGGCAGTTTTTGGAACCTAGGACTAGATGCAGAAGTCTTTGATTGCATATGCCCATCATTACATGCTCTATCACTCCAGGCTGCAAATGTTCTCCAAAAAAGAATTAATCCTTGATGAGAGAATAGTTGTGTGGGATGGTAAAAAAAAAACCCAAAAATACCCTGTCTTCAGGGGGCACTTTGGTGAAAATTACGGGTCTAATCTTATTAAACTCTGAGTGTTGCCACTATTTACTGGTGTTAAAGGGGATAAGCTACTTATGGAATGGTGGGGAATGAAGTGAAACTGTGCTGTGAGAATATCTCTCAATGTCACTCACCATATAAGCAAACCATTCACCCCCATGCCATGCTAGCACATCACACACCAACACAAGCCAAATACTATAGTTTGAAGTGTGTATAAAAAGATTTTGCACATGCTGTGCTGTCATGTGACTTTAGTTTGCCACAAAAACAGTTTGTGAATTTTCTGTAACATTAGCAGGCAGGGTTTAATGCACCCTAAGGCTAACACACATACAAATGCCAACACACACATTCAAGAAACACAAACGCATGCATGCCCAAGCACTTCTGCGCGCGCACACACACACACACAGGCACCAAAGAACCCAGCGGGCTTTGGGAGCCATGCCCTGACCTCTGGTTCCCAGTCAAAGGGGTGCTGTTCACCAGCATACAACAGAACCACTGATCCCCTGTGTTCCTCTTGTAAATTTTGCTCTTTCTCCTCGGGGCTCAGAAGAGTCCTGTGTTGTTTTGTGAAAAGGAGGAGGAGGAGAAAGGAGGAGTGGGGAGGCAAGAGAACAGAGGAGTAAAGCCACTGTCTGTGTATGACCGCTAAATCACTGTCTGCATGAAGGCTGGGATTGTGCATGTTTCTTTGTGTGCGTATGCGTGTGTGTGTGTGTGTGTGTGTGTGTGTGTGTGTGTGTGTGTGTGTGTGTGTGTGTGTGTGTGTGTGTGTGTGTGTGTGTGTGTGTGTGTATGTGTGTACATGCGTCTGTGGTGTATGGCTCTCTACAGTATATGTGAATATAAAAAGAGCAGAGAACAAGGGACCTTTAGTCTAGGATGAAAACATAGACCAATGTTACAGGCCAAATAAGATTAACTGGTCTAATGGACACACTTATTTTCATTATTCTGCATCGTTGGTATGGCCCGGAGAGAACAGATTTGCTACTACCAGTGTCCCTGCAGCAATGACGTCCTCATAAAGGAGTCTTCAATCCATCCACTTCTAATTTCATAGAATTCACTCATTCATCCTCCCATTTTGCCATATTAAAATGATATCGCAAAAGGATCTTCCATCTGGTTTGATAATTGATTCATTTCAAGTATGAAAAAAGCTACTTATATTATTTGTGACAGTTCGGTTTGCTGTGATGTGTCCATGAAATTTAATACAATCCTTTTCCCTATTACAGATAGGAATGTAGATCTGCGCAATGCAGTTTAATGAGTATAAATAAATCAGAGGTATTGAGGGAGGAGCCACTTGCGTACCCCTCCTCCCCCTCTTTAATCTAGCCTTCCTCATTAACACAGATGTAAATATGTAAATGAGATGAGACAGCATGGAAATATACAAGCCTATTACACAATTAGCATGACTGGTTGATTAAGTAATATAAAGAGACTTTATAATATCTCCACGCACGCGTGTATATATATTCTCGCACATTAAACCTCATTTATTGTGTGAGTAATTGTCTTCACTGCAACCTCAACCACTTCCACTTCCATGCTTTCTTTTTCTAAATCAAAAATGTGTCTTGGGCATAAATACGCACTGATCCACAGTTTAACCCTGAACCATACACGAAACCCCAGATCCAGATGTCATATATCCCACGGGCAGATGAGCTATGTGATGCAAGCTCATTGAGATTAACAACATAACCATATAACGTTACACCTAATCCCATTCTCCTCCTGATTACCTAAGAGCCAGATAACATCTAAATCTGCTCAATAATTGCAATGCAGATGATGATCACGCGAGATGGAGAGAAAGTGACAGTGAAGGGTATCACCAGTTTGACATGATTACAGCACCGGCCTCCAGGGACCCATATCTTGATTTAGATTAAACCACGCTCGTCAAACGGAAAGCACCCACCTTTAATATGGCTGTATATCAGCTGTCGTATAAAAATCTGAGGTTCCGTCAAGTCCATGAACAGTCCATGAGGGGGATGATTAAATGAAGGAAGACGGAATGGGGGAAAAATCTAAATAAAGTGTTGATCAGAGACTGAATGTGGAATGACACCCAGCAAATATTTTGACACTGAAAACAAGTTGAAATGACAGCCTGTACTGGAAAAAATATACCTGAAACACTGCCTCTGTAAAAATGTGCAAATATAGCATAAAAATGGACGACATCGGCAATCATCCATAGCTGTGTGTGTGTCATTTTATAAATTCAAGATGGGAATATGCAACTGATGTTAGTTAAAGGTTGTTTCCACAGACTTTTTCAAACAGTCAGTTCACCCAAATTACTAAAAAACACGTTCTCTATATTCCTCTCTAGAGATAGGGGGGAAATCAATTCACATGAGAATCACAATCCTTATCTTCTACTATTCTGAATTGATTCTCAGATTCCGAAAACGTTGCATTGTTAATAAAGTTATATTTATGAACAAAAAAGGCAGACAACAACCTTTTTTTTAAAAAAGGAACGCATTTGCTGCATTTGGGACCACTAACAAAACTGGGCCAGTGAACTCCAGAACCAGCCAACCAGCACTTTACAAAACTTCGAACAGGTGAAGAAAATAACTTGATCCACAGGTGGTTTCATTCTAAAAGACCTGCACCCAGATATGGGTTGATTTCCCCTGTATTACCATTAATGCCATTAATGCAGAGAGGCGTTCTACGGTGCCGAAAACATTTTGGAGATTTTGGTGTCACGGCCGCACGGGCCACATTTTCCCTATTCACAATCACTGAAAAAAGAATGGAAATAAAATGGTGAATACACTTTTTTGAGTGCCACAAATCCCATCTGATCAAAATTCCACTCCAATCAAAATTGGCAGGGAGCCCACAGGAAGTCAGTCGGCTCGGCCAGTGGAGGTCCTGGAAGCGACCACTCTCAATAGGATCGACTTGAGAAGGACTCAAGTGCACATTTTCTGGATCGACTTGAGAAGGACTCAAGTGCACATTTTCTGTGGGCCTAAAAACACAAAACCCAATGAGCAGCTTTCATAGGAATTAATGGCACGCTATCTTTGAATGCAGCATCCAATTCACAGAGTGCCCCCTGTTCTACTTATAGAATTGAGAATTGATTTTGAATTGAATCATGACACCATGATTGTGAATCAAATCACATCAAACCGTGAAGCGAAACAAATCAAACCATGAGATTCCCAGATTCAAAACATTTTCAATGAGGCTTTTTCTAAGAATTCTGCTTCTACTTCAATATGATGGAGAAGAATGGAATTTTGTTTCAGGTGCTCACAGAGTTAAAAAAAACAAACATTAATTTAAAAAATTCAGCATTAACTTCATCTTTCCAGAAACCCATATTTGCAAGCCTTGATGCCACCAGAGATAAATTAGAAAGTATGTTTGTTTTTTTAGTTTGCATGGAGTGATGCTTTAATATGGATTTTAGTACAGTATGTCTCTAAACTGAATATCATATACCCCCTGTGGCTAAAGCTGAACTTTCATATCAAACACAACCATAGCAAGAGGGTGGTCTATGCTGCCACCAGCTCATACACAACTATCAAACACTGTGATTGGACATGAACCAATAGTGATGAGGAAACATTGAGGGAAACACAACACTGAGGGAGAAAGTTGACAGAAAACTCCACAGACAGTGTGATTTTCCTTAAGGGAAGCCTGCACAGGGGACAACTTCATGAAAGAAAAAGATGGATGATGATCACATGAGAATGCTCTTTCACAAGCAACACATTAGCAGCACATCCACAGAGAAGCAATTGTGGCTTGCACGAGAAATTCTCGCTGACTACCAGAAAACAATGTTGTTTACTGTGTGTAAAAGGAACTAACTGCACAAATGGAGGAAACTGAGAGATTGCACACACACATGTTGTATTTCTGAAATGATGGTAACTGGCCTGGAATTAGCCTGTCACACAGTGAATGTAGATATACTGGTGGCATGAGACCACCTACACAACCCAGTCAACAGCAGAGCTGCAGCAGCATTAAGACAGACAGTTGTTTTTCCACCTCCCCTTCAACATCTTGCTTTCTCTCTTTTCCTTCTATCTTGCACTCTGTTGCTCACTCAAGAAAAAAAAAAAAACATGTTTCAGAAGGTGTTAGGCAATCAATATAGTGATGAGGGCTGTTGTTTTGAGGCTGATATACAACACGCACACCAACACAAGAGTAATGACTACTATCCATGGGCACTGTAACAGTCATGAATTATACTTTATTGGCCGCGCTTCGTCAGATATATGACTCTCCTGCCTCCTCATATGTATTCTGTGGCTGACAAGATTTGATACATGCATGAGCACACACACACACACACACACACACACCCATACACACACACACACACACACACACACACACACACACACACACACACACACACACACACACACCCATACATACTCAGGTAAAAAACACTGATCACAGAACATGCTATAAAATCCCCCACCATGACCCGAGGCTCTTTGCCAACTCAGAGAAAAAAATACAGATGAAAGCTTTTGAAAATAACAGAACAAGACATTTTCAAATCAATACTTGTTTCTCTTTTTTTTTCCCGTCTTGAACAGTGCTTGATGACCCACGCCCTAAGAGCAGACGGGGAGGCGCGTCGGCAACGTGCTCAATACATTAGCAGCATGAACAATGCTCAGGCTGATTGTAAGAGCCTGTACGCTCGGGGGGGAAGGGGGGGTGTTAATAAAGGGGATTGTTCTATGTTGTATTTTCTCTTACTCATTTATGTTCAGCTAGGTGGAGGCCAGACGTACTGTCCCTGAAGCCATACAGTAGGGTGTATGTTTACAGCAGGATGAAACTCAGTGGCCTCGACCAGAGAACACAGAGAGCAGTGTGAATACACATTCTCTGCTTCGCTGACTAAATCAATCTCTAATACACCATGCTGCTGCCTCCTAAGAAATACAGAAACCGATGGCCATTTGGCCTATGCATGTACAGTATGTGCATATGTGCATGTGTGCTTCTGTGCATTATACAATAATAACACATACACCACAAAAATCTTAAAGCGTGCTTTTTTATAGCAGGTTCAAAAGTTGAAACTAGCTCCTACCTCTCACACACCAAAGAAAGTTCAACTTGCAGCAACCAGGAATACACACGCTCTCACTGTGATACCCTCACACATGAACAAACACCTGGTTGCGAAGGCTGTAGACACTTTACAGGTCTGATTCGACCACAAGCTACTCGATTGCATAAAGCGCCTCGACTCTGCACAGCTTGAATACCCGACCACTCCAAGCAGCCAGTTCATTCATTTTGCCTGCTTGGCTGAGAGAACTGGTTAATGACATGACAGAGGAGCTCCATGCAAATAGCCAACATCTGTCACAGCACTAGCTACACACCATATATTTATTTGCTGATCCTACTTAATATTTCTGCATATTACTGGCTGTTTGTTGGAGGCGGACAGTGATGCATGTTCCTGCATGATGCCATACAAAAGAAAGCAATCTCCTGCAACCCTCACATCCACTCCTGCTGCTTCTTCTAAATGCATATTTTGTGCTGGCTTTGCAGCCCACTGAAGGTCAGCGGAAAGTAAGGCCCCTTTATTGTGGAAATAGGAGAAACACATTTGGTGGAGTTAATGTGTGCTGCATTTATCAACGACACAATAAGGAGGGCTAGATAATATATCTCATGCAATGGGGAGGGAATACATTACATGGAGCTGTTGTGATGGCTACATCTTTGCGTTATCTGTGGGGGTTATTTCGGTTTATCTTGTATCGTGGTGACATTCAGATTCTAAATATCCAAGGTGCCCGCTGATTTAGTTTAAACTAATTTTCACTATGTAAATGCATATGTTTACCTACACTAAAACTTTAATAACTCAGATGCCTTGCTCTTATCTTTAAAAATAGGAGCTAGTCAGATTTAAAATCCTCCTGAGACAACCTATTTGGCATTTAGCTGTCAGTACCTCATCGTCTTACTCTGCTGTCTACCCCTGCTTCCCCCGTATGTGGGGGTGGGGTCAAACGTCGACATGGCTGTTTTTTTTTCCTGTCTCTGATCCAGTGTCAGCCTTCAGAAATGATCCCTCACCGATATGAGGCTGTCTCAGGTGCCCCCAGCACTGACTGGCAGGCCTTGGAAGTGTAGAACTGCTTTAGCCCAACGTTCAGTCAGCCTGCTTGCTCCCTGACATATTCAGACAGATAGATCACTGAGGACCAATGACAGCTCGTTATTGCTAGAGATGATAGAAGCTCACCATAGGGATTTGCATCAAAGCAGGAATGTTTGTGTGTGTGTGTGTGTGTGTGTGTGTGTGTGTGTGTGTGTGTGTGTGTGTGTGTGTGTGTGTGTGTGTGTGTGTGTGTGTGTGTGTGTGTGTGCTTGCTTGCTTGCATAGAAGCATTAGATGAGAGGTGAAGACACTGGGTATGAGGACTGCCAGCGGTTTTCTGACCTGAAAACAGGAAAAGGGTTCCTAACATCTACCAAATTTTTAAATTGAAAGACATCACTCCTTCTTCTTGCAATTTGAGTACTCTGGAATCCTAATCTTATGATTTTGTAACAAGTTTCTAACTCCGTTTTTCTGATGGTTATGGCTACTAAAATTATATTTGCCTAATGTGGAAACTATTAAAATCGAATCACTTGTTCCTTTGCTCAAGTTGTAACTGTCCATCCTGAAAATGTGCTCAAATCTAATAAAAGACAATCAAATTAACCAACAAGGGTGAAAACAGAACCAGACAGCTTTAAGCTAACCACAAAAGAATGAAGAAAATAAGAGTTGAAGCTTGTTTGAAAGGGGCAAACTGCAAGATTACATAAATATAAAACTATCTTTTACAACAATCCTTATCCATCATCATGAATTTACTGTATGTGAATCAGTGTAGCCGATTTACTGATAAATAGTCAATTAGCGTAACTAGCATAAAAGACTGGAACCAGGGGGAAAAAGAACTAGCCTTGCTCTTTCCAAAAGTAACAAAAACTTCTACATCTCACTAATCTTACTAATTAACACAAGTTTTTTTTTTTTTAGACATTTAAACCGAGCCAGGCTAGCTGTTTTTTTTCCAGTCTTTATGCTAAGCTAAGATAACTGTCTGCTGGCCCTAGCTTCATAGTTAGTGTACAGGCATTAGATTGGTATCAATCTGCTCATCTCAGTGTTAGCGAGAAAGCAAATAATCACACGCCCCAAAACTTCATTTAATTACTTTGTGGTATTGGCTCGGTATTGAGTTTTACAGCTTTGTAAATCTTTTTCATATGACTAACAGAACATATTATATCACAAATCCTATGGTGAACTTTTATCATTACTCTTTCGTAATGCCAGTGTAAATGTATTTTCAATGCCTCTGTATGATCATCTGTATGAGGTGTGTCCGTGTCCTCTTTAACAAACTTGCTCACATCTTCAGTTCTCCTTAGCACAATTTGATGACACTGTCTCTCTATTATGTAGGCTGTATATTTCAGTGTGTGTGTGTGTGTGTGTGTGTGTGTGTGTGTGTGTGTGTGTGTGTGTGTGTGTGTGTGTGTGTGCGCGCGCATCTCTGTGTGTGGGACACATCATCATCACCATCATCACGCCATAAAACTGTCAATCCTGGCTACAATCAACCCTTTTCATTGGAAGGCCATGGCAAAATGAAGCTTTCATGCTCAGACAGTGAGGGCTATTGATCTCAGCTATGTAATCTGAAATGACTTCTGTGTTATTATTTCTCTTGTACTCTGTGACCCAGATAGAGCATGAAATGAGTGAGTGTGTGTGTGTCTTAGGGGATGATGTGCCTCTTTTTATATCTGACCTCCGTTATGCAACACAGGTTATTCAACAAGCTAGGCCAACGGGAGGGTTACACCCTAGAGTGTGTGTGTGTGAGAGTGTGTGTGTGTTGTTGTGTTTGTCTGATTGGTAGGGTGTGTTCATCAAAATGTGCTTTTTCCTGTGTCGCTTTTAAGAATCATTTTCACGTACCAGTTTAGTATCAAAGGAGATCAACAGCAGAGGACAGCGGAGGAGTGGTGAGTCATGTTCTATCTGAATCTGTGATACATATATAACCACTGGGAGAGAGGGAGAGAGAAAGAGAGAGAGAGAGAGTCCTGCTGTTAGACTGAGTAAGTGATTTGATAGTAACCAGATCCTCCATGGATTAGCCTCTTTCTCTCCATGATAACTTCTGCTGCTCTCTGCTCAGCCATCCCAACGCTCAGACTCAGTAGTGGCTGAATTGTATCAAACAAGCTGCAACAATTCGACAACTTCATCATATACAGAATGTATCTCATTTTATATCAAATTTTATCTCATCTTTAAAGTGTGTACATTTGTTTTTCTGAAACACTATATGGTAGCCTAGGTCTTCCTTGGGGAAATCAAGCGACCCATTGAGGAAGTGTGTGTAATGTTATGAGTTCGTCTGGAACTTGTTAGTGAGCACAGGCAGGAAAAACTAAAATGAACAGAAAAAGAAAAGGGCAAAACCATCTAAAACTCAGACTGAAGGCCAGCACATATTTTAAAAATCACTTGATTAGAAAGGAAAAAAAAAGGTAGCTAATTTTGGTGCCCTGTTGATTAGGTGTAACTTGCACAGGCCCTCTGATTTCTTCTTTGGAATTTCTCAGCAGGAGGTCTCCACACTGCCTGTGTATTCAGCGTTGTTTCTGTGAAAACCAACCGCTGGAGACTCGATTGGTTTAGAAGTCCTCGGGCACTTGCCCAGTTAGCCAGGATCAGTATGAGTGCTCAGGAATACGTAAGTATGAAGCGAGTCCAAAAAAACCGAGCATCGCTTGGCCAAATACTGTAGCATTACAGCTGCCTGAGAAGCCTGGTGTGTAAGAGAACTCTGTGCTCATAAATCACAGTATGCATACCGTATACATAAAATACTCCTTGCATGTGCTTACCTTTTCATCACTGTACTATACATGTAATGTAGGCCCAGTGCTACTGGATATTAGAGCTGTTCACACAGCCACTCGATTCTGGTGGACTGTGACCCAACCAAGGACCTGAGTCCCACCGGGATCCAATTATGCTCAGTCTAATTGGGTCAGGTAAGATCTGGTTTTACTGCCACAGCTCTTGGGTTTGTGTGTCAATATGTCTATTACCTGAACTCAATATCAGCTCTGATTACATGGTACGACATAATCACCAAGGGAGAAACTATATTCAGGAAATCAGCAGCCTATAAAGTATGTAAAAGAGTTATCCTATTAACTGACAATTACTTTTTAGGAATCTGATAGTAAATTGGTTAGAATCTGTGTCAATCTATGCCCAAGTTGGCTACAGAGCTTTTTTTCTAAAGACTTAAAATTTTTTTGATGAATCAGTCTTGATTGCATATGAACAAGTAATTTTTTCGAAATAGTGTCTATTACTGTGCATTTATTTACTTGCATTGCTCTGTGTGCATTTATATACTTTATGATTTTATTAGGCTTGTTATATTGCTGCTCTTTTGGACCATGGCTGCTTGTTAACCATGTTGCTGAAACCTGTGGTGGCTCATGAGGTAGCTTCGCAAAACCTGCACGTCAGCGTTGGGGGGGACTGAAGACCACAACTTTGAAAATGTTAAAAAAAAAAAACTGGGGTGTGGAGTTAGAAAGAAATGAACTTACCAGACCGCTTAAGCTCACTCCTTATTTCTGTTTGTGGCTAGCAGCTGAAGACTATCTTAGCTGCTACTAGCTTAACACACCAGAATTTAAGACTGAACTAACAACAGACAAGTTGCATTGTGGGTAATGTAGGCACCAGGGTTAGATAAGGAAGAAGAATACATGAAATGAAAATGACATTATCTCCGGTTGAGCTGCGTCGATTTTTATACTTTTTGTTTTTCTTCAAACTGCCATAATGAGTCCAACAGTGTTATAGGAATGTAATGCTAAATCAGTACTCTTAAGCACACTGGGGCAAGGTAGAGTTTCCAATCATGAAAACCTCCACTGGACATTGCTAACTATATAAACAGTACTTCAAAGAACATTGGCCTCGCTGCTTGGTCTTGTTGATTGGTCAGTGCTCATCAACAAGAGGCCTTACTGACTGTTGGGGAGTCTCAGGCATTTAAACCTCTGTCAATTATTCCCACTTACACTGTTAGTGGCATAAGAGTTTAGCTGAGGTCACATGTGAGTCATTAAGGTCACAAGACAGCCACAAAACTGTGGCCACGCGAATTACTGTAAAGTGTGAATTGTTGTGAAACTGCCTGTTATATCTGCTTGTGGCTGATAATTTGCGAAATAGCTATGACCTGGATGGCTGAAAATGTTCTTGGCCAGACTTAACTGGATGTTCCCATGACCTCTTTTATAGAACAGTGTCCTTAGGTAATAGGTCTGCAATTGCAGCAAGATATACAGTGGCTTCAATCTCATATTTGACATCAGATTGATGATTAAAATAATCTTTTTAATCTGTGAAAACACCTTTTAGCCATTCTGAAAAATTTCTTATTCACTGTTCAGACTGTTCACTTGTTGGGATGTGTGTATTCAAAAGTCACCGTTACCGGGGAGGCCAATCACATCTTGATTATAGGGACTGTGATGATGCCAGCGCCACATACGTAGGCACATCACCGTCAGCACCTGTAATCAGAGTAAAGAAATCCCTCGTGGTTCTTGCTGCAATAAAGATGCATGACTTCATTTCTGAATTTCATCATTTGAAGGGTGTGTGTGACTCCATTTCTCCATATCTTAGCATGTTTGGCATCATTTGGGAAATGGGACTGTCAAGCATGCAGAAATCATGGCTTTAACTATAAATACTGCTGATGTCCCATATTTCAGGTGAACAAACAACAGTCAGCTTAAAGCGTTGGTTTCAGCTCTGTACTTATCAGATTAGTCAAGTTTAAGTCTCTCAGATGGAAACTGAGTCCCATCATCCCTTTCAGAGTTTGTTTTTGTGCGCAATTTCAATCGCACCGGGACTAGACCACCATATGTGTGTGTGTATGGTTGTGTGTGTGTGTGTGTGTGTGTGTTCATGTACGTCTGTAATGCTCATCAGTATTCATCTGCTAGAAATATGCATTTTTAGAATGGGCAGTCGTCTGGCTGTAAAAGTAAGATAACAAGAATATTGCACCTTTTTGAAAGAGACTGAAAGGAGGACAAATCTTTAAGCACTTGACCCTCTGCCCTGCTAAAGAAAATAGCTAAGTATGTAATTTAAAAGTGTGAAACGTGATTGCATGTTTTTTTGCGGTAAAACCACTTGCAAAACCATTTTGAGATTTTCCCCGTGCCTAGATAAGGAGACTTTGAAGAAGCAATTTCATGTGATGTTAGTCCAAATCCATTCCCCCGAAGCCTTTAAGCTGGGGCTGAAATCTCGCTGGTGTGAGGAGTTTGTGTCTTACTGATCGGCTAAGCCCTGTGCCTCTTTAGCTGCCACTATTCACCACAGCACTCCCTTATTCGGGCACACTTTAGCCACACACAAGTCAGGAGTCAGGGTGGTAAATGACAGCGAGGCAGGTTCAGAGTTAACTGTGAGGCAAGGAAAGGGCTTGTGTGATATTTTCAGAGAAAGTTTTTCAAAGAGAAAAGGGACTAATAAAAAGACTCAAAACAGAGGAATAGCCTTCACCCATTAGCTGCAAACAAATCAGAAAGCATAAAAGATGAAGAGGGTGAAAACAAAAAAATCCTGACAATTAAATCAGCATCAGAAGCAGCCGTGCAAGCTACATACTCCATATGGTCCAATAACATTTGTTGATCCCTCCCTCTGATTCGTGCTCAGATCTCTGCGTATATCCCTGACAGTAGTTTCCCAAAGTTTTAATTACCAGCTTGTCAACTGCCAGAAGAACATCATGCCTGTTCAACTCCAGCTTTCGTCGTAGAGAAACTACACACACTTTGAGAATCTCTCCAAATTCTCAGTTTTCTGCTGCCCTCTGCCTCTTTGTCTTGTTTTTTTTTAAACTCTATCAGCTTCCTCTCGTCTCTCTTCCTGATGACATGACACAAATAAGAAAAAAAAAGCTGTGAAGGCAGTTGAAGTGTGAGAAACAGAGTTACTGCAAACAAGGATTGCAAGGCAGTTGCACAAGAAACAAATATCAATATCCCGCGACAGCGGCAGCAGCAAGAGTCGCAGATCATCATTGGCAGCCGCAGCACTACATGAGCTTCCAGGTTACATTTACTTCAATTTACACTGTTAAAAGAAGAGAAGAAGAAGAGGGGAGGAGGAGGAGAGAAGGGAGAGATTGCAAATGTCATTACAAGTTATTTGTTGTGTCTTGGCTGTCAAGCCAACGACAGAGAGAGGGAGGAGATCAGATGGTTAAGTGAGGTTAAAGAGTGCGTGTGTGTGTATGTGTGTGTATATGAGAGAGAGAGAGAGAGAGAGAGAGACCTCTACAGACACTAATGCCAGCACATCCGCCTCGGGGAGGAAACATAACGGTAAACCTGATGAACTCATGTTATCTAATCCCTACTGGAATACACACACACTGTCTCTCTCTCTCTCTCTCGTCTTTAGCTCTTCCTAAATAGAGCCTTGGTATGCTACTTTCAATAAGAACGCTCTTCATCAGTGCAACACCACACAGATGAATCTTTTATTTCTATCTGCACCCAGTGATTATGGCACTCTGGCTGAGGCTAAGACTCGAGAATTAGTGTCAATAATTGATGTTATCCAAAGGAACACAGTCTCCAACAAGGCTGTGGTTATGAGGGCTTCCAACCGGGTAGGAGGAATTACCCGGTGTAAGTGATTAGTCGCTGGTGCATGCAGAACGCGGTGATGCTTGAGTAAAAAAAAAAAAAATTAAATACAAAGTTTAAACCCAAGACGATTGCCAGGTCTGCATTAGAGTTGGTCTGTTTTGCTGCCTCGCCCTGTCTTTTAACAAATTACACAAAACACTGCCCCATAGTGCTTCAGAGTGTGAGTGTGTGTATATGTGTATGTGTGAGTGTGTGTGTGTGTGTGTTCGGGGGTTAGGCTCCCTCATCTTTCATTTGCACAGTCAAAACACTGAAGTTCAGTAATTGGATGGACATATGTACCATAACTCAAGAAACATTTACCTCACCACCGCCTGCCCTCAGGCAAGGTCTGAGCATAGATTAGCAAAACTGTCTGCAGAACTCTGCACTCATCTGTGGCACATTGGGGCTTGTAATGTGAAATCCAATAGTTTCAGGGTCAACTGATCTCAGGCAACATGTCTGGATGTATTATTCAATGCCAGTGGAAGTTTGGGCAGCAGGAGGATGGACACTGAATTGCAGGCAGACAGCCCTAAAAAAAAAAAAAAAAAAACAATCTGAGTGCATGTCCTTCAAAGATGCATAGAGCTGAAGTACACAGACAACAACAACAACTATGTTTTTTTCTTGAGTGTGGTAAGACATTATGCAACAGATTGAAACTTGGAGACGATCCACAGAGCAGAGCAGTGGCTTCAAGCTTTAGCTGCAATAAAGAAAAAAAAGAATCAGAGATGGGGCTGACCCCTGCAGGGTCACATTGAAGTTCTGCTGAACAGATCCTGTTACAGCTCACGCATAAGGTCTCAACATTTTATTTTTATTGCTGTCATGTTCAATCAGCTCCCCTGAGAATTGGGTCACCCCCTCCTTCTCCATCTCCTCACTTCTCTCCATCTCCATCCTTCACTCTGAGCCTCCATGGCTTTCCCAGACACAAAGAGGTCTTCCCTGAGACGTAAACCATGCTGTTAATTAAAAGATTCCTCAGTGGGCATCTGTGCAGTAATCTGTGTTCGCTGCATCCCAGTCGCACATGGATCATTTGACTAACGCACAACTACCCATGCATTAATGAATGTATAATCATCCATATACAAAACTGCTCTGGAAAGAGAAAGATGGAAGAAAAGGGGGGAAAGAGATTGATTGTTAATAGTTTTATGACTGATAAACAAAGCAATCGATCAATCTGTGTGTAGCCAGAGAGGCACTTACATGGGTTCCTGGACGGCTGGGAATAATTTGTCGTCTCGCAGTGTTAACTCTTCCAAGCGTGGAGGATGTGGATTAATTGTGAGATGGGTGAGAGGGATGGGCGGATTTCTTCACCATGCAGAAATGATTAACGCTGCAGTTAGGCTGCGCCACAAACATAACAGCTGCAGTAAATGTCTGAACGGATATGAATGATTTTTTTCTGTGCGTGCGTGTGTGTTTGCAGGCACAAGCGCAAATTATGTTACATGAAAATGATGCAGACAAGAAGTGATACAGGCTGTATGAAGATTTTTTACTCAAGTAAGTGGGAAGACGTCTGATTATCTGAAAACTCAGTCATATTATCCTTACTGATTGCAGAAAAGGTTAAAAGCAATAAGAAACACACAATTTCATGGAAGGTTTAATATTTTTCACAAATTATATTGCACACTGTTTGGGTTGGGACTGAAACTGTCCCAATAGAGGCCAGATCATGCGACCATCTGCAACATCCCATCTGGGATAGTCTATCATAAATGTTGATTTGGCCAAGAACACGCACCCTCTAAACATAGTGCAGTTTGCCAGCCAGAGCAGTTGCCAAGACGAGGGAAAACATTCGCACAGTTTTCACAGCTAATTGTAAAACATCATCACTGGGAGACGAGCAGTATGCCAAATCAGCCAAATCAACATCAGACGACAAGAAAAACTTTTGTCAGGAGGACTGTGGAGCAGTCTACAGAGCTTGGCAGGGAGCAGGAGTAATTTCTTTTTTAACCATGCTCAGGAATTTGTAATTTGTGCTACTGAATTAATTAATTTGTGCACAAAATTAATAATGTGTGCTCTCAAATTAGTGTTAAGTCACTGTAGTGTGAGGGACTGGGGTTACAAGGTTGTTGTGTCGACTGTGGTCAGGTAAGAAGGAAGATTCAGCAGGTTAACAGGTGAAATGATGCAGAGCAACTAGAGTGCGCTGTGGCTCTCACAGACTTTGCGACCACAGTGGGCATGTATTTGGCTCCTTATTTACTAAAGCAGCAGCTCATTACACAGTCAGCACATGTACTGCACTTGGGACTTCCCTTGGGGTGCCTTCTGTATGGGAAGGAGAGTGCAGTGGGCAAAGTTCAGTGGGGATATTTCTTTAAAAATCACTGAACTCAGATTATTAGTGTACTGTAGTGTCCTTGATCCCAAAACATTTACTTCAACTTGCCTGACCGAGGAGATGCAGAATGCATCAAACCTACGGTTGAAAAACAGGCCGCAGTAAGTCTAGCTCAGGATGAGAGCAGGTTGTCCAGGTCGGTGGTTTGCTCCCCGGCTCCTCCAGTCTGCATGTCGAAGTGTCCTTGGGCAAGATTCTGAACCTTAAATTGCCCCTGATGGCTGCGGCACACCTGTGTGTGAATGTGATGTATGAATGTGTGTGTGAATGAGTGAATGTGGCATGCAGTGTAGAGCGCTTTGAGTGATCGATAAGACTAAAGAAGTGCTATATAAGTCCATTTACCATTCATTCCCTCATATTAATATTCTTAGGTTATCACGTTCATTATATTTGTCCTTATCTACTGTATACTCTTTCTTTATATAGATTTGTTGTTACTTTGAACACTGTTTCAGCAATACTGACCAGGTTGGGCTGCTATCAGTTAGGTGCCCACACTGTCTACGACTGTGTAGGCTGATGTAGTGGAAAACAGAAGATGGGAAAGTTGTCCATGACCATGGATAATCTAATCTAGTGTCCCTTTTCAATCAGTAGCTCCAGGAATTAAGAACCCAAGAACTAGAAGTTCCTTTTGTTAATTCCTGGTTGCATTTTCACGTCATATTTAATTTTTCCAAGTTAAGTTGGTCTTTGTATTTACTGTTGCACAACTGTGGTGTTTGAATGGATGTAATGAATGGATACAAAGGACGTATACAGTGGCGGAAAAAGGAGTCCACAGTCTCCAAAGTAGCAACAATCTGCATAGTGTTTAACTTTTACATGTTTCTGTTGCAGTACGTAACTGCATTGAAGCAAATAGCAAATTTAGGTTTGTTTTTTCAAATTCACTTGCTTTGTTATCTTAATCAGCACAGTCTCTCTTTCCAGTTTGCACACTCTTTTTTTATCTTGCTCTTTTAAGAGGAGTTGTGGACAAGTTGAACTGCATATAACTTTGTTTAACGTTAATAAACATTGCAAGAAATCTCACCCCTTATCCTCATATTGATACTAGGGCTTGCTTACTGTATGAATGAATCTGTATGCAAGTTGTAGTAAGGTTTGCTGTTCAACCAGTTTGCAACTTTCAGCATTGTTGAAAGTTCCTGGGACATCAAAGAGTTACACCCCGGTTCTTCCAGTTGAAACACAGGTCAGTTTCCTGCATTCTAAAAATGGTTCCTGTGGTGGAAAAGCCACTTGGGTTTAACAGAATTTTGTTATTATTTTTGAGAGATATACAGTACTTCAGACCTGCCCTGTTAAAAAAAAAAATGTTGTTCAAAAAGTGACCAAAACATCCATATTAACAGGTCTAGTGAAGATACCTGAGCAAGTTTCATTTGCTGGAGTGGGCAATGGGATAGGGTTTGAAGGTCCAGAAAGTGGCTAGTTAGCAAATATTGCATGTAGAACACTTTATCACAGATATGTGTTCCCAAGAATGAATCTAAACACTCAGGATCCATTGTTTTAAGTTGAATTAGAAATTTGTATGCAAGTAATGTACAAAATAGTTTTTTTCTTCCCTGATACTTCCAGACTCCATAGCAGTCAATCTATTGTGTTATATGATCCTTTAAAATCAATACAATAAATATCCTCTCTATCAAAAAGTGTACTATGGAACCAACTGTATATTAATCCACATTGTCAAGCTTGTGTTACGCAAATACTGACTCTCCTGCCATAAGGAAATTAGCATTTAAATTGGACGACATCCTTTCATGTGCACAAGGGCAGCTGGGCAGCAGAGAGTAATGCTACTCTGGGAGGAATAAATGTAATGTGCATGCACACCTACTGGCAACCAGTGGAGTCATTCCAGCATTTCCAGCATGAGACTAACAGTAGGCAGTGCTCGTGCTGCTGGGAGCCAATAAGGCGAGCCCCGCACAACGTGACACCAAACTGTCGGTGCCACTTCTTACCACACTACGGGCCATATCCCAGCAGCAGGTGAGGCATCTAACAGGGGCAAAGACTGTTGACAGTGAGTCAAAGTGACAGACAGATCGCACTTTACATCAGCAGCAACCCCAAACCACAGAGCGCCAGGCCTCTACACCAACACCTTCAGTTTCACTCCGGTGTCATCACCCTGCTTTCCCCTCCTCGCCTCACCTAAATTCAACCATCACCCTCTATCGCTCCCACCTCTAGCCTCCCAACTCAGGCACAACACACACAGGAGAGGAAGGGGAGCAAAGGGGAGCTTTCAAGAAGAACAGCATTTTACAACAACAATGTTCAAATGCTCATAAATGTTCAAACACTAAGATCTCCGCGGCAACATTCTTTTGATTGCTAATGATCCATGCTTTTTATTTCTTTTTTATTTAAGAAGCATTATTAGGTGCACACACTGGGTGGGAGACTAATTAAACATTCCAACAAAGAGATCTTGGACTAATCACTTGTCCACCCACAGCCTTCTTTCATGAATACTTCATCTGAAATAATTTGTATTCATAAAAAGCCTCCTAATGACCTCAACTGACTTCACACTGCAGTAACAGGAGCCTCTGGGTGTCGGGTTTACTTTATGCTTCAGCACTTGTGTGTGTATGTCTGTCTGCAGCACACTGCATGCTTTTGTATACAAGTGCAGTATAAAAAGTATTCCTCTTAACTTGTCTGGTCATAAAATCATTTTCATTCTTGAAACAACAGAAGACTTTTTTTGTTTCTACTATAGTGGTGGGTTTTATTTTGCCTTGTTTCATGACCCAGATACTTGGTCCCTGTTTATTATTTGCTGTTAAGATATTCATATATGCAGTGTAGTAATGTTAAAAACAAAAACCAGACTGTTTGTCACCTTGTGAGGTTGCACCTGTCCGGGTTGACAGTGCCAATAAAATCTGTTCAAACCTGAGCCAGTGCAGTGGAGGTGACATATTCTACACCATTTTACACATCCAATCAGCAGCATAAGTCCAGTAGTATCACACTTTGTCAGACTTCACAGTTTTCAAGTTTTGCGATGGCTGGTTCAAAACAACAGGCTTCCACACTACCTTCCACAACAAGTCTGCCATTTTAGCTGTAGTCCCAAGCTCATCTGTTACCTCGAGACTCGTTAGGCGACAATGGGCAGAAAGATATGGACTTTAGCTTAAGAAAATATGTATTTGCAGAATACACATTTGCAGTGTGCATACAAGTGTATGAGCATCCTCCTCCTGTTTCCCAGAAAGTTTATATGCTACCGTGTAGCATACCAACCCTAATACTGATGGAATTATAATTTTTTTATCAAACTTTAATTAAGAATGTCTATTATTAATTTGATAAAGTTACATATTCAAAGTTTAAACATTTTCATACACAATCTATGTGTAAAACATTCACTGAAAACATATTTCATTCATTTTCCCAACAATACCCGCATGTGCAAGATAACAGCCTATTTGTTTGCAGCAGCTATGTTTAGGAACTAGGCTATAAGAAATATTTTTACATTAATAATAGATAACATGACTATGTGTAATGTTAAAGGGGACACTTGTACTGATGAACCCCCAGATAATTATGACCAGACTGCAGTTATTAACTGCAGGTTAATAAAGCTTTACAGCATGTTTAAGATAATTGTTTTGGTTTTACTGTCTGCAACTTTACTTTTGGTTCACTCTCACTGCTCCCACAGGGTCGCTTTGTGCCGCAGCATGCAGCTGTTTTCAGCCAAAAAAAACAAAACAAAAAAAACTCTAATAACCTGCTGTACACTACCTGCTCAGCACCTAATGGCAGACAGACACAAGTTACCTGCTAAAGAGCCAGATATTTCCCTAAGGTGGTGTTGAAGACCAAAAGCTAAAAGAGTGAATATTGGACTTATATTCAGCAGGTGGACAGAACCAGACACAACTCTAAATAAATGCTCTCTCTCAAACTGCTGGATGTGTAAATAAGCAGTTGTTTGCTAAAAAAAAAAAAGTCATCATATCAACTTAAAAGGTGATAATATGTCACTTTTGTGTTTACATTTTGTTTCTGCTGCCCCCAACCGGCTAAAAATAGGTCAGTGCAAGCTGGGGAGAGATTGTGGTATTAAATAGTAAAAAATTAAACAGCGTTTCTATCTACCTGTTTTTATGTGAACGGTCAATTTATTATCTATTTAAAAAAATGGAGAGGAAACAGCGGAATTTCGAAAAACAATCAAAATATCGCCAAAACGTTTTTACGCTTGGCTGAGGAGGAAAAGTTGGTTTATCGATAAAAACAAAATGTGACAAAAAGCAATGGAAACAGGCTTATTGAATAGATCATGACATACATGAAACATGTAAATTAAATATCTACTGAAGCAGCAAAAAATAACGGCAGACAAGAAGTCTATCTGGACCATTAAGGAGGCTGTAATGTTCCTCAAATGTATACATGAAACAAATAAAAAAAATATATATAAATGCCATATTTCCATCATGCTTTCTATGGTGGTGATGGTTTTCCATCATTTGAGGTTTGCCCGGTGCTATCATCTAATTATGCCATCTAGTTGTGCCCTTTTCTTCCCCAATGGTTTAATGGCACTGGACCGAAGAATCCAGCTGTTTCTCTCAATACACCCAATTCCAAATGTTGAAATGATGGTAGCAGATAGAAACACGAATCATTTTCTTGTGCCAGCTTTGTGGGAATCTGGCTAAAACTTGCACTACATTTGGATGGAAAGATGACTGGTGAGACAGGGTGTGTATAGTTTTCCAATATTTAACCAAAATTCTGATCTTTCCCCAGCCTTCCCTAACCAAAGTGCTAAACTCAGGATATGAACCCTGGTCTCCAGGCTGAAAGTCTTTGTGATGTGGTACATGAACGTAGCACATCCAAATCACTGGGGGAAAAGAAATACAAAAAACAAAGAACAAACTTTGCCACTGAACATAGTCAGACAGCATTTCACATCAACCTCAAAAAGTATTTGACAAGACAAATTAGTTGTATATAAACATAATCTCTAGGATACTGGGTTGGTATAAGTGCTTTTAATGTCTAAATATGGGGTGCATGTTCATGTGGTTGTAAGAGAATGTCTTTTCAAGCATCTGCAAGCCTGCCACTTGGGGCAGAGCTGCAAAAACTAAATCTTACATACTCATATCCTGCAGTCACATCTGGTCAGCTGCAGTGTACAAACCCAGCAGGACAGATCAGTGTGGTTTATTTAGACCTGGGATGAAAAGGTTTTGAGAGGCTGTCATTTCCGAGATGTGCGCATGTAATGACACAGTGAACGTAGGGTGCTGGCGATTCTTCTGCAACGACGCCACACATTTAGTTTTTGATTAACGCTGGAGAGTGATAGATGGGTAAATTGTCCCTGGCGTATGTCTCCGTAGCCTCCCCGCCTACTGTCTTTCCATTCATCTCACCTCCCTTCCCTTCGCGCTCATTCCCTCCCCTTTCTCCAGCAGCAGTAGTGAAACTGGGGATGTGAACACACACCTCTTTGCCAAGCCTCACAGCTCCCCTGGCACCACACTGCAACATAACACCTTCCAAGCCCTCCTCCTCCTCCCTCCCTCGCACTGCTCCCCTTTTCCTCTCTCAGCACGGCTGAACAGCATGTTTGATTTTACAGGATCTAACTCTGCCAGGGTTTGACCTTTATGGGTTTTCAAGACCGATACTGATATTTTTGGATTTAAACTGCTGATAGGAAAAATTAAGTATTTTCAGTGGCTCCTTCATCATTTGTTCAGAGCAAAAAAAACCTTGTGAAACAGCATCAGACCATGAGAAAAGGAAAATGCTCCATTAGTGCTCCATGAAATACTTGTAGATGATCCAGCAGCTCCTGAAGGCAGAGTGACACACTTAAAAGATAACTAGGGTTTATTACAACTTCTGTCATATTTTTGAAGTTTTGTCCATCATTTAGCAAATGGCCAATGAGTGGGTAGGCAATGAACAGAGAGCTAAAACTCTGAGAGTGAAACTTTCATAAACTTTAATAAAATCCAGAGATATCTGTGATAAATTTATTTAAGTGCTTAACTGACATAGCAAGGTCATCAAACCAAGCAAAATCACGTCCCAGATGAAAATAACAATGTAAATGGCCGAGATCATCTAATGTTAGCCACTTCAATGCTACACGGGCCTATGGAAACAGTGGAACCCTTAAAATCTCCCTGACATGGAGAAATTACTGTCGGGATTAAAGAAAGAATCACTTCTATCAGTTATGATAATGTAATCTTGGAATAAGGCAGCATTGCTACAACAAAGTCAGACGAGGCAAGACAGGCAGGTGATCAGACAGCTAAACCGTTTAGAAGGATTATCTACTCCACCACTTTATTTCAAAAGGAAGACCCACAAGTGAGTCAGTTTATGTACCAAAATCTTAGAGCACAGTGTTATAGTGTGAGTGCAGTGTTATAATTAACGGACAAAACTACTAAAATAAATTCTAATAAAGTGGATCTATTCTTTAAAGAGTTATAGATGCCAGGATTCATTTTTTGGTTGAGAGCTGACATAGATATAAAAAAATTCTCAAGCTGTTAACTGAGAAAAACCTTTAATATCTGATAAATGACAGGCCAGTATCTGAAAGGCTGGTATCGGCCCTGTGTAATGGTCTAAACCAAAAGCGTACAAACCAGCAACCCTGACAGGATGTGCTCTCTCACTCACATTTTTCTCTTACTCTTTCTATCTCGCCCTTGCACCTCGCCAGCTGCCTCCAACACGGTAATGACAGTTTTATCAGTTTAACCACGTTTGCCTTCTCCAGTCCTGTCTGCTGTATGCTGTATGCTCAGCTCTGCTCAGCTAAAACCAGACTCTAGCAAGAGTTCCTTGTATATCCATCATGCAGATCTACCATAGCGCCCACTGTCGGCATGCGTGTGCTGCTGTACTATATATGTGCTGAAATTTGAAACATATGCCTGCCAACATCTATTTCACTGACACCTAGTCTCTTCCAACTACAACCGGACTGTGCAAGATAGTTACAGAGATTTAAATTAAAAAAAAGAAAAAAAAAGAAATCACAGTATAAATCACACAAAGCACATTGGCTACTTGTGCCTGATTGATTTTCAAGAAAATTCCAGAAAAATATAAGAGGTTTGATCATATTGCATCATTGTAATTTTGTAAAATTAACACAGCCTTCACATTGTGGTTGAATTAAAAACCACTGTAAACATTTTGCACTGAGAGTAAGAGGTTGAATACCAAGTATAGTTCAGGTCAACAAAGCCTAAACTCTAATGCTGCCTTATTACGTCTTGAAGTCATCCCTTGATCTGAAGCAGCATTCACACCACAGTTCTAAATCTATCTTCCCTCCCACCTAAAGATAGACTTCAACTCTTTTTATAGCAGCTGAGCTGCAGAATTGCATATTCTATTTCAGACAGCCCAGGCTCACATCATTGTTTGTTTTAGCAGGCTAACCTTCCCCGTGTATTTATAGGTGGCTAGGCCAAGAGAAAGACCACAGTAGCTCCATAAATAAGCTGCCTGGGCCTCCAGTGAGCCTCCTGACCAACAAAAGCCCAGTCATTTCACAGGCTATTACCTGGGGCTGCCTCGCAGGGAGGCTGGCCCAGCCTCCAAGGCAAGGGAGGGTTGCACAGCTTTGAGGGCGACTTGACCCGGTGGGAGGAAGGGAGATGTTTGGATTAATAATACATATGGTGATCTGTTTTCTGTGACTGAAGCCTACGAGAATGTGGTGCGAGTAAATGGAAAATAACCAGCTGCGATGTGACGCATCTGAGGCTGTTCAGCACCGTGGCTCACACACCGTTTTCACCGTAAACTCTCATGTCTTTCATCCCTTTCCCTCTGCTTTCATCCACACAAGCTGTCTCTCTCTCTCTCTCTCTCTCTCTCTGCCTCTCTCTGCCTCTCTCTGCCTCTCTCTGCCTCTCTCTGCCTCTCTCTGAACTTTTGGCCCCAGGATCCTGTTGGAACCTCACCCAGATGCCCCCTGGCTCTTAAAAATAGATGAGCCAAAAACATCACACACTTGCACAGACACACAAAATCCACCTATGACGTCATACGTCAACAGTGTGTGTGTGTATATTATGTGTGTGTCACTGCTTATCTCTGCCTTCACAGACGCTGTGTAGAAAGCCAGTCAGCAGAGGCCACAGCCAGCACGCTCCACAGCCTCTCTGGCAGCCAGACCTCGCTGCGCTGAGGAAACTGCACCCTGCAACACAAACAACCCATCAGCCACAGCAGCGCTTCAGCACCGACTGCTTATCCCGGTACCTCCCTACGAGGTACAGCACTGCAACACCCACACAGCTTTAGGAAATAAATGTCATCCTCCCCACTGGCTTTAAAATGGCTTTTCAGAGTGATTAAATATTCAAAAGCATTGTTTCACAAGGCCATTCGACAGTGGCATTTGTCCTAAATATTGCTGTGCTCATTTGCTGGGTGGCGACAGTGATGATTCCATAAAGCATACGAATGGAGAGAGTTGTCATGTGGATGTGGTTGTACAACGAAGGCTCATGATCTTAAATCAGAGAGGAGTGCTGCGGACTGGCACAGTGGGGGTTCCAGCAGAGCGACTACAACTGCTAATTTGTCTCAGAGTGCCCCTTTATGATTTCAAGGGCACCATAACTGTTAGATGAAGAGATGTTTTTTATTTTCCGATTGTATCCTAGCAGCACGCAGTGTGTGTGGTAAGGTAAGATAGCCATATGAAAGCCATATGTTTAGCTGTTCTGGTAATATCTTCAGAAAAACCCACAATTCAAATATAGTAGTTTAATAGTGTCATGTGTAGCAAAGCAGACTTACATCACAAATCTCCTTGTAAAGGACCATTTTCCTTAATCTGTTATGTAATAGCCTCAATCTTTATTGTGGATCCACTTACAGCAAATCTAACTTTCTTTACAAAAAGTTGTAATTTAACTACAAAGATCATATATCAAAAATACAATTAAAAGCAGGACAAAGAATGACAAACTCAAGATACTGTAGATGCAGTTGCACGACATTGACAGGGAGGTGGCCTCGGTCATTGAAGAGTAAAATCTGGCCACCCCATCTGCCATCTGATAGCAAGAGGTCTATCCTTTGTTAGTTATATAAAGGAAAGTCTTTAGTATATGTGACTACTAATGGTGTCGTTTTAAGCGTGTTGCTCATTTTACATTCACTGATGTCAGAGTGAGAGACTGAAAGAATGAATTGCCTAAAAAAGAGTAACTATTTGGTTTATGGCACTACGGGATGCAGAAAAACAAACAAACAAACAAAAAAGACATTGATTTCTTTACCATTCCAAAATGAATACAGGTTTTCAGCCTGTCCACCACTATTGAAATTGCTTGGCTTCACCAGTGCTGGTCAAGGGGCCACAAAACAGCCAAGGATTCAAGATTTTTACTGTTTCAGCATCCACACAACTAATCTTCTCCTTTTCTTCATATATTGCTCAGTAATCACTATCGTATAGTTAGAAATGCAAAATAATTCCAATATTCAGTCTCCTTTTAGCTCTGTTTTGCTCTCCACAAACTCCTGAGGGAAATGTCTGGGTCTAAATGCTCCACTATGATCAACAATGTCTGCTGTTTGGAGTCTGGCAGGTAAACAGTGGGATTTTAGAGCTTTTTCAGTGAAAAAAAAATCTGGCTGCTGTGTCTGGAAACAACATCAATGAGAGCAGTGAGTTAACCAAAACAACAGGCTGAAAGATGCTAAAAATCTCTGTAGAGCCATGGGGAACTGCAGAGTTGGGTGATAACTGTCTGTGGGCTCATTCAAATACAAGTGGTCAAATGGTCCATTGTAAAGAGGATATTGACGATAGCTGCTTCAATATTTCCTATGAACTTAGCCCAATAAAAGGTGAAAAAAAATGTAGAACAGCCTAAAACTTTTAGTATGACTAACATGGAGTTTAAAAAAGCTGAAAATAATCAATGTGGGAAGTTCTGGATACTGAAATCTTACCATAGTCTGCTTTCAGATAAAAAGAAATTGAGATTTATAAGTACTGAGTCTTTATACAAACATAGGAAGAAATTTGGACCCACAGTGATCAGAAAGAATTTTTCTGGCTGGAATCGTTTAACTTCTGGCATTAAAAATCTTCTCATAGCTGTAATTTCTACGTGAACATACAAATCCTACAGTGTATGGGACAAAGCTTCATGCAGACGGCGGGGAGGGGATAGTTACTTACACATACACACACATATGGCTTCAGAAAATGTCAATCTGCCCCACACTTTTCTTTATAGAGCGAAACAACAGTCATTAGAAGATGTAATAGATTAGCCACGGAAAGAGTGAAAGGAGAGAGAGAAGAGAGGGAAGAGGGGACAAACCAAGATCAAAATGATGGAGATTGGCAGATAGGTAAAATGGATTGGATAGACCACTCTACGGATGAAAAGACAGGACGGAGAGCTGATGCCTACCGCCACGGTGAGAAGTAATGGAAACTGATTACAGAAAAAAAAAGGTTTCTCTCATTCCAGGAGAACTGCTGGAAAACATGGCAGTAATATGATTGGTGAGGTCTCAGATCCTGGTTAAAACTGATTGTCAGTGAAGTTGGTCCACAGCAACAACAAGCTCTAAATTTAGCAGAGATAAACACAAGGTGACAGAGGATAAAAATGTGAGCTGGAGACCTGACCAACAGGAACTGTTTTTTGGATTTCTTTGTGCTTCCGTGCCTCCTTCTTCTCAGAAACTGCTCTTCCGTTTACTCCATGCCTCCCTGGCTTATGTTCTTCTGAGAGAGCAGAGGAGCTGCAGGAGACAAACAGGATGTCTGTGGGAGGACGAATGAGAGGGGGTAAATCTGACAAGGAAGTTTACGCCTGTGTGTGTGTGTGTGTGTATGTGTATTAATCCCAGGAAGGACTTCCTCTGAATCTGAGCTGCTTGGGAGTTCTGTGGGAGTTTCAGACATTGACACGGGATAAAGCAGGGGAAGAGAGAAAGAAAAAAGAAAGAGAGCAAAAGAGATGGTATAAGAGAGTGAGCAGGATCAAGGGCAGTAGCACTATTGAATCCCACTTCTAAAACACATGCACACACACACACACACACACACACACACACACACACACACACACACACACACACACACGCACAGAGGAAAACCACCCACAATGAGAGGCTGTGATAACAGCGGCGGTATTGGCGTCATTATGACCTGATGATGATGAACATAGGCCCACCTCAATGACACACAGCTTTAACCCACTCAAACTTTTTGGCTCAGTCAAAGCTACTCCAAACCTCTGACTGAACAAACACACCATCTGACCCGGAACGAGCAGCATGTGCAATAAACCCTCAATGTTTTTTTTGATCTTCTGGGTGTGCCAGGTGGGTGGGAGTGGTGGCACAGTATGATACTTAAAGTTAGATGATTTGAACACGAGTTTTGTGACAGTGAAATGATGCAGTGATCCAGGCTACACCAAAGGTAAAAGTTTCATTAGAAGGCCAACAAATACTGGCAACAACAAAATGTTCTCTTGTTCATGACTAAATATCTGCAGTCAGCCTCAGCTATACTTTAGCATGCTAACACACTAACTAAAATCGTGAACATAGTAAACACTACCTGCTAAAATTCAGCATGTTAGCATTGTGAGCATGTTAGCATACTAACGTTAGTATTTAGCTTATCGTGCTACAGTGTCTTAGCCTTGTTTATAAGCATTTATGGTTTTACTTCATAATAAAGTTCAGATCAGTAATATGCTATTAATAAGTGACTGGTGTATAGCCTCCTCTGCTATAACTTATTTCCCTTTTGCCCCCCCCCCCCCAAGCCTTCCTGAATTAAATTTGATGGGTAGCAAGATAGGAAAGAAGAAAAACATTCTTGCTTCACAAAATTGTAAATTTTTTTTTCAATATTTTTTCAGGGAGACTACTACTAAACCTGTTAAAAAAAGGTGTATCATGTCTTCCATTGCTCTGGAGGATGTTTGTTGAGTCTGAGAAGAGAACCCTGATGATGTCACAGTGAGGTCATTAGGGTTATCTTTAGATCAAACTTCAAATAGTTGACAGAAACTCTGGGTTATAACCTGGGGGCATGGTGTTTGAAAGATAAGGACATTTAACACGAAGAGAAACTCTTGTGGAAGATGCCATTGAGTTGCATCATGGAAAACGTAGAATGCAGCGTTTTTGAAGCTTGACCCATATTAGAGACTGAAAGTTAGGATACCTCAGCTTCTGCGGCTTTGATTTTTAACAATTTTTAAAAAAAGTCTGTCTCTGCCAAATCTCCTCAGAATTTGAAAGTGCACTACTAAATCACTGTTGTACCCTCATAAAATTAAACAATCTGAGAAGTGAACATCACTCTTTGGTTCTAACAGCTCATAGACAAACAGAGCCTGTGATGAAGGTTTGCGAGTAGGCACTACTCGTTTATAACCAGTGATATACATCATGAGTATCTCAAAGTACTATTTAATGCAAATAAAAAGAATGGAAAACCTTAGGAAAGTTTGGAGAGTTCATCCTCCACTATATCCTTGAACTGGAACCAAATGTATGACTAATTTATCCAGATGTGTCATGTTGAACATATCACTTCTTCACCAGGAAGTCCTTGGAAGTTACATAACTGGCAGAACCCACAGCTTGTCCTCTAATTAGAAAGGAGGAAAAGTTTGGCCTTCAAAACACTGTGTAATATATACTCCAAACTCCATTATGAATCCCGCCTCTCAGTTTCCTTATTGCCATGTGTCAGGCAGAGCTCTTGATACCACACACATACCCACTCCATCATATGTGTGCTTACTCATCATCACACTGCCACATCAGAGAGGACTCATGCACAATACACTTGTCTGCCAGCCAAATGTGGAAAAAAACCACAGGAAGAAGACCAAAGAGACCAGAGAGGTCGCCCCCCCCCCGCCAAATTAAAAAAAAAAAACTGCTCCCCCCTTTTCTCACTCCACCTCCTGAGTCATAAACTATCACTGCCTCCCTCAGAAGTTCAGGTTCAGAAACTAACCCTCTCAGTCTTGAACCCTGCCTGAATGAATAGTGTCTCCACTGTGACTGCATCTGTCAAGGAAAAGACAATGTTAAAGAAAAACACTAATTTAACACTTATCCTTGGCATGCAGGGTAAAAAAAAAAAAAAAACGTCTTTCAATGCAGGAAAGCGTGTTGTATGTAAGAGCTGCGTGGTCGTGAGGTGTCAACAACTATGACAAGGTTAATCAGTGCCCACCACTTTCTCTCCTAAAACATTTCAGGGCCTGAATGAACAACATTTTACAGAACCAATTATCTCTTTTGAATAACGGTTGTTCGCCTATCAAGAATGAGCCCACTTAAACAGGGTCAAATACAATTCGCTATCACGCCACTTCCACACAACATATAAAATTGTTGTCACTTCCATTTACGACAGTAATGTGTACCTAGTAAATTGCACTACTGCCTTTGACTGCTGACAACAGCTAATTGTAAATGTCAGAGTTATTCATGCATGTCTCACCACGGTACATGATTAAAAATCACCTATAGTTCTCTTCAAATGTGTGATAGAGAATATCTCATATACTAAAAGCTGTAAACATATATTTGAGTGGGAGATAGCATGCTTGGAAGAATCCCTCATTAATTTGCTGTGATGTATAAAAAGCAGACTGCAGCATGGAGACTGGAGAGGATTCAACAGTGAGACAATTAAGACAAAGTTTCTCTCTTGTGTATCATTCTTCTCACTTAGTAGAAGGTTTTAGCTTTGCTCCAGGCAAAAAGACTCAAAGAGAGGAAACACAGAGGGATGCAAAAGTATTATATGGATAACTGTATTTTGATTTTGTATTTTCCATTGACTCTGGTCATTCAATGTTCTTGTCCTGACCAGGAGTGTGTGTGTCTGTGTGTGGGTGTGTATGTATGTGTGTGTGTGTGTGTGTGTGTGTGTCCGTGTCACTGTCCACATGTGACAATGATTTGTTTTCTCTCATAACCATGATTACAGGTTGTCAGCCATGCTTTTTACTAGAGCTGATGGGTAATTTCACTCTTTAACATGGTTTAGAGTTGACGGCTAGATTGGCACGCATGGGCGCACACACATAGGCGGACAAACACACATATGAAATATATGCACAAATTCCATATCCTCATGTACACACACTTCAGTACCCAAGGGTACACACACATTCATATACACACAGATAGACAAACAAATCAAGTGCCATGTCTATTAGAGTGGACTAATCAACAAAGCCTACATGTTCTGTCACAACTCACACAAGAACATTATGGATAATTTGTGTCTATAACATTGCATGCAATTATTCCTGCATACATTCGTCTGGCAGGGCGTTTAATGAGCCAAGCTAATTAAATATGGAAATTAATGAGATACAAAGGAAATAAGGAAAAGCACAGTCCTGATGCATTTGAAGGAGCTGCTAAAAGCCTTTTATTACATTAGGGACTGAGAGGGAAATGTGCCTTCCCCTAAGGAGACTATTAACAAACAGAGTGATTAGCCCAAGCCGAAACACCACAAACTATTAGATATTGTATGCTCAATATAGTGCATTAACATCATTCTACACATTCCAAACATGAAATATTAAAAAGGAAACTGCTGTCACGCTCTTATGTTTCTCATTCACACATTTTTTCATTTGAGTTTTTTGATGATGAATCTCGTTGTAGCTGGGAAAACAACATGAATCACCTTAATTACACTGTTTTCTTGTTTGTAAACAGGAAAAATTATGTTTCTTGCAGATACACAACAAAGCCTAGCAAGATTGTTGTATGTGGCAGAATACATTCACTTTCAGTTGTGCAGTGAATCAAAAGTGTAGTAAGTGTGAATTGCTATTATACGCTTGCTCTTTCTCACATGCCATATCCTTCTGCAAGTGTTGCATGAAATGATGGGAAGCTCAGCCCCCCCCCAAAAAAAAATCAAAGAGGCCTTTGACTGAGAAGCAAGTCATCACATCATGCTGTACGCACTGTATACCTCATTCTTCTGTGTGTATATGTGTTTGTGTGTATGTTTGTGTGCATGTTTGTGTATGTGTGAGTTTGCTTGGGGAGAGCCCCCCTGATACACAATGTCAGACACAGTTTACAGACGGGCCGACTCCATTCCAAAAAAAACACACGCCATGGGATAAAAGCCAGCCCGAGGGTGTATAAGCTCAGTTTGAAGCAAATGGGGGATCATGGGAGGGCAGAGGGAGGCTAAAGCTCATCTAAAATCGCCTCACCCCAGGGAAAGTACCTGACAGGCTGCCTTGAGGACACCCATGGGTCACTCACGTGCACAGGTCAAAACAAATGAAGCAGAACGCCTTCGCCTCTCAGGTCTCCACCTTCAATAAATTCCAAGGGCATCGACTCTTGTTCTTTTCTGTGAAAACAAACTATCATCTGTTTAACCTCTGACCCCTCTTTCTCTTGATGTCACCATTGAAAGGAGTGACTCCTTTCCCCTTCACGCTTGCTCCCCTTTTTTAATCTCTCCTTGGAAAGACAAGTGGTGGAGGAAAGAAATGAGGAGGTGGAGGAGGTTGGAGGGGTTTAGCAAGTCGGGGCAGGCCTCTCCCATAGGGCTTACCTCATCCTTCTTTCCGTTCCCATCCCTCCCACCTCTTTCTCTCTGTCTTTCTTTATTCTGCACTTTTATTCCATCCCTATCCCTTTCTAGTTTCAGCTGCGCTTTCCCTTGCAGCAGAAGTTTCAGCAGCATAGCTGATAGCAGAGATGTAGTGGTACATAAAAAAAGAATAATCCTTGACCATCATTATCAATTACATGATTTTCCTTTAGGCCTGGTCATACCAGCATTGAAAAAGGCAACAGCCAATATATTCCAATGCAATTGCCGCAATTAGTGGATTCACCTGCAGGGGCAAATTAAAGCCGCACTAATTTTTCTACATTGAGTTCAACTTTGGTGAACCTTGCCATGCAAATTTTACTTTTGACGAATAGAGAGCTCAAGTGAAACCAGCACTTGCAGGTTCCATTTCAGAAGTAAGAAAATCTTATTCAATAACCTATTGACATTTTTAATAAGACAACTTCAGACTGCAACTACAAACTCAACCTTGGAAAATAGACTAGAAAAGGAATTTTTAAAAAGCAATCCAATATTGTTGTTTATTCAATATTTTGTTTTTGGCAGCCATTGAGAACATCACTTTCCATTAGCCGGAAACCATGGGTTTTTAAAAAACTGCAGGGTCCGTCTCCCAGGGCCTTGCAGTGGTTATGTCAAAAGCCTGACTCCTTCTTGGAGTTGTAACTCTGAGTACACTGTCAATTGTGAATAAACTTCTGTAAATCTGCTTAGAAATCACAGAAACGAAAGGGCACCCTTGTAACCACAGAACTTTTTTCTGAGGTAGAACAGGAACTGCTTATAGCTAATCTGACATATGCCAAAGTCTAAATAAATGCAGGCTAAATAAAGGCTCAAGCTGGATTTCATAGCTAACTGACTCTGTGGCAACATGATACTTCCTATTTATATCCACCAAAGCCTCCAAATAATGGGAATTTTACTTGTTGTTGTTTCAGTTGTTGGGGGCCCACTGTGTCAGACTTTGAAAACCCCTGCCTTACCGTAGACCATCATGGGTTAAATATCTCTGATTGAAAAAAGAGGTGAGTTCATTGAAGACCAATGAAAAAATACTCAATGAGAACAGGACAGAGAAAATAGAAGCTCGGGAAACTAATGTGATTGACAAGCACTAGCCTGGCCTATCTGGCTAGCGTGTTATCGGTAAGCTTGCCAACTACAGTATCACTAAGTAGTCACTACACCAAGCTTCTGGAGACTTACAGATTAATTTGGTGTCATTTTCTGGTGTCAATAGGCCTTTAAGCAAAAAAAACAAAAAAACAAAAACAAAGACACAAACAATACCAGACTAAATAACGGTGATTTATATTTCTTTCCCCTTGCTGACTCAATCCATGTGCAAATAACTGAATATGCACACTAAGATGTGGTTGATGTCAGTTCAGGTGTGTTTATCCTGCACTACATTCCTGGGTGACACTAATAACAGTGATAGTAATAGCAGAATTGCTTGGATAAGTTTGGCTGTGGTTGCACCTCTCTGAGGAGCTTCATTATCATTCTTCAAAGAACATGTCAACTACAAACAAAAAAAAAACATCATTAGTCTCTTTTTCTTTCTGTGGTGGAAAAAACATAATCATTAGTGTGTTTCTCTCTTTCACCATGCCTGCAAGACAGCTTTTCTTCTCAACTGCTACTATAAAAGGTATGTTGAACATCTCTCCCTAAGTCTCCTTTTTGCTCATAAACATGCACAAACACACACACTAACTGATTAAAACCATCACAAACTACTCACATTTGCATAGATAGCAAAAACAAGTGATATGAAAGGAAAAGTTATTGCTGCCATAGCATTCAGCCTGACAAAACACAGAACGCTATATATGCTAATTAGCCATTTAATATGAATGTCTAATTAATGGTGTGCAAATGAGACACTGCCATTATTGGGCCTATTTGATATGGGGATGGACGCGATATTGAAAATCCTTGGGAAAACAGACATCCGATGCTGCCACTCAACACACACAGGAAATCAATTTGGTTAATTGTCAAATATGCAAACATGTAAATTGAAGTCATGCAGTGCCATGGCCGAGGCACCTAACCATTGTCCCTAGAGCAAGAATGCGAGCGCGGGAGTGGGAACACACACACAACCACGAGCACAAACACACCAGCAGACACTCCTCTTATCTCATCAGCCCTTTAATGTCAGTGGTATTCGGTGCTCTGTCCTCTGACACAATGCATACCACTAATTACCAATTCCCTTGATAAGAGCATTGCCTATAGAATACATGATGGAAGATGAAGGGTCTGCCTGCTAGGCCACAGCCATTGAACATTCTGACTACACACCACTTTGAAAATTGGCTTTCAATCAACATAGTGAGGACTGCTTAATTCTGCCACATAGGAACCCGCACTGTCTTCTCACAATGGCCCTCTAAAACAGCTGCCACCCAGCCTACACAGAGAGCAAATGGCAGACGACAAATACCTGAGAGTCTCTTTCATAAATTGTGAGGGCAAAACATTTTCATTCTCTCTGTGCAAGGATGTCTGGCTGCATCTGAACTGTAACACCTGGCAAAAGACCATAAAGCATTCATCAGCAAGCCCAAAACAGAGAAAGTCACCGCAGCCATTGGCATTCTCCTCCACTCACTGTGACTAAAATTGAGATAAAATGCAGGATGAGTAGACATCACAAAAAAAATTTGTTTTCTTTCCTCCTTTTTTTTTTTTTTGCTGTGAAAGTTAATTGAATTTGTATGTTAATGAGGGCTGTGCATAGCTAACGAGCTCAGTGTGTGACCCATTAACACATTGAATGATTGTTATGCCCAGGGCAAGAATCACCTATAGGAGCTCAAAACACGAAGACAAAGAGCCAATCTGAATACATTATAGATTCATTTACATGTTCATCTACATTACATACATTACACTGATATTTGTCCCTCAGTTTAATCATCGAGACCTGACTTTAAAGATCTTTGTGGGCTGAGAGGACAGGAGAAAGGAAAGGAAAGAAAAGGAGCTGGGTAATATAAAGACAGAGGACAACAAGACCTGAAACCATAGTGGTCATTCAGAAAACCAGAGAATAATTGAGTGTTTTAGCTCAATGACATGTTCTCACCTTCATGGAGATGAGGAATTGGTGTGATCCAGTCCCCCTTATCATCATGACAATGTGTGAAGCACAGTGAGATCTCTCAGCTATCATTACGATAAAAGCAACACTTCTTTAAATAGCCATTCGCTGCGAGTATGAAGGAAATCAAACGCATTTCTGTCTATGCGTAATCACAGCCAATTATTACCCAAAACTGCCCTGAGAAATAGCAGGCAGTCTAGTAGCAGAGGTGTTATTTTGTTATCTAACATATCATCACTGTTGACTGTAAAAAACTTGCAGGTATTACTTTTCAGTAGCTGGTAAAAACAAGCTTAGATGTTGGCATATTTGACATTTAACTAGAGGACCATGCACTGACTAGTAACCCATGCACTTCTTTCACTGAAGTTCTAATACCTTGATGCAATCAAAATAAAAATTACCTTGCTGTTTCATAATTTTGTATTTGCCATGCTAGAGGCATGGCTCTGAGCATGGTGATGTTAGTTTCTCTGTCGGTCGAGCCACCCCTTTGGTCCAGACTGAAATAGTTCAACAACTTTTGGATGGATCGTCACTTTGGCACCATCAAAACACCTCCAACACCATCATGAGGTTGACATTTTCGGTTTTTAGTGAAATGCCTCAAAAGTTACATCTGATCAATTGCCATGAAATTTTGTACTGTCCTTTATGGTCCCCAGATGATGAAGTTCATGATCCCATAACATTTTTCTACTAGTGACACCAGCAGGTTAAAGTTTTCACTTAGCCAGTCAAATATCTCAACATCTATTTGATGTATTGGCAGAACCATTCATGGCTCCCAGATGATAAATCCTAATGACTTTGATGTTCCCCTAACTTTTTCTATAGTACCACAGTGAGGTTGATATTTGTGGTTTTGAGGGAACTGTCTTGACTGGCAATGGATGGATTGCCATATAATTTGGTACAGGATGAAATTTAATAGCCTTGGTGATCCTTTAACTTATGTCTAGCGCTGTCATGAATCAAAATTACCAAACTAATGACATCCAACTAATGACATCCAACTCAGCTGTACATTGTATTTAATGCTAATTTGCAAATGTTAATATGGTAGACTAAAATCATAAGCATGGTAAACATTATACCTAAACATGAGTGTGTTAGCATTGTCATTGTTAGCGTGTTAGTATGCTGACATTAGCATTTAGCTCAAATCACTGCTGTGTGCGTGTGTCTATAGACTCTAACTCTTGTACAAAAGTAAAGTGACATCTTCTCATTTTGAACAAAAGCCTGTCTTTGCTCTTTTGGTCAAGGTCACTTCACTGAAGGAGATAAACAAGTGGAAGTCATTTTTCATCAGAATTTCACTTGTTCAACCATCAGCCACTGTGAAATACATTGAAAACTATACAGTGGCTCTATCTGAAATGAAAGAACAGCAACCACAGAGTGGTTGTTTTGTTTGTAAGGCCATCTATGCTGTAAAGGAATGCAGTGTATTTAAATGTTTATGGGAAATACACCAAAATAGTGTGATTAATGATTTATTGTACTTAAAATGCACTGTGTAACATTAGAACTGACGCTGCAGTATTCATATGTACTGTATGGTTATGGCAAAAGTAAGCAGATAATGTGTACTCTATATACAGAAAAATTATCTCTCACTCTTTATTCCCTCTGCCCTCTTCCGCTGTCTTGCAACCAATGACTTGATTGGGTTTTGACTCCTGCTATTGGACTATTGTATAAGGCCACTGCAACAGTTGGATTGCAAAGTGAATATGAGCCTCTTTATAGTTGCCGTACAGTAGATAATAAGGCTTCTTCTCTGAATAAGTCTAGACGTCTTTGCTCTCCTGGGGTCTTATTCAAATCTCGGAGACATAGACAGGCTAATCACTATGGGCTTTCATAACGCACACACTCAAAGCACATCAAAAGGAATGAAGTACATGGAAAGTTCATATCAACCTGGATGTATCATTCATTCCTCTCCCTCTCTCTCACACACTCATCCCTCGCTGTCTCAGCTGTTGTATAAATTTGCTGTGCATCCACCAGCTCTCCCTACCTCCCTTCCAGTTCACACTTTTTCAACTTAATGGCCGAGTGTGTATGTATTGACACAGCTCCTCAAAGCCACACAGCAGTGTGAGGGCAGTGTAGTCCAGCTGGGGGTCAGTTTAATGATAAGGTTAATGAGGGTGGCCGGGACACAGGCATGCCTCTGTGGGCTATTACGGGAAGGAGAGGCGAGGAGAGGAAATGGGAGGAAAGGAAAGGAAAGGAAAAGAAAGGAAAGCAAAGGAAAGGAAAGGAAAGGAGGGACAGGGAAGTCAGGAAAGGGAAGGTGAGGAGGATAGGGAAAGATAGGAATTTGAGATGAGGTGAGGAAGAAGGAAAAGATAAAAAAGAATGAGTGGAAAGGAGGACAAAGGAGGAAAGAAGAGGAGGAGAGAAAAGAAACATAGGGAAAGAGGGGACAGGGAAGGCAGGGAAGGCAGGAAAGGGAAGGAGAGAAGCAGATAGGGGAGGGAGGAAAGGACAGAAAAGGACAGATTAGACACCCAAGGAGTAAAGGAAAATAAATTAAAGGACAGAAATGGACGCATAAACATGCTTAACCATTCGTAGTCAATAAATCCCCCCACTGCATGCCTTCCTGCTCCCTACTTGTGGTTCATTTTACTGGATGGACAATAGAAGGAACTCAATGAGCACATGTGTCACTTAATCATCAGCCCAGCTGCTGGTAAAGAAGTGGTCATGCTTCCAGCAAGATGCTGGCAGTCACACCCTCTAGCTGACTGATATGCACACGAGCACAAACACACGCACATGCTTGCACAGTGCACATGCTCCTCTCCATTCAGACCATATGCCCCTGCCCAGACAGCCCTGTAGGTGTAAATCCTCAACTGACAGACATGTTGTAGGTGTCCGGGCAGAGATTAGCCCATTTCCTTCTTTAGTCTGGAAAAAACCCTGAATCAGCTTTAAAATACTGCTGATGCTCATCTCTAATAGTCTAATCTGCGCTAAACTCTCATTGTGTGCACACGTGTGTATGTGTATATGTGCGAGTCTAAACCTCTTTTTTTTAGATTAACCCTGAGGTGTCGGTGAGGAATTGTGGATGTCTGCTTCAGCTTTTAACGAAAAGTATCTCAAAACTGCTTATGCTATAGATCAGACCAATGGAAAGCATTCAGGGATTTTCTGTTTTTCAATTATTCATTTCTGTTTACATTCAGGTGTTTAGCTGATGCTCTTATTGAGTTTGATTTAAAATGTGCACAACTGGAGAATAAGCTCAGATTTCCAGAAAAGTTATAGGCAAACAAAAAGTACAAAGCGCAAAGTTCGGGGCATTAGTGTCCCTGAAATATTCCACAATTATGCAAAAGCAAAATTATGGGGAAAGAACTAGACAGAGTAATGTAAAGGTAAAAAGCCTTACTTTATTAAGTAAGAAAAGTTGACAAAGACCTGTAGCCTTCTTGGGAATCTGGGGAGTACACATACTGTATGTCCAGTCACAAACAGGAAAAAGTTAATTAAAAGTGCCCAGTTTACTCTAATAAATGGTTAACAAACTCAGTTACTGTGGCTTTCCGTATCTGAAAGTCAAGATGAGTCAAGCTTGTTCATGACCCCAACTGCCACAGACACTTATAAACAACACTTCCTCACTGACTAACTTCTGAAAAATACACGTGTATGCTCTATGTTTTCTATCAATTGAGTGTTTCTCCTTTGACAGTATCACTGGATGAGGATCAATTTTTCCACATTTTTATTTTGAAATATCTTTTATTATCTTTTAGAGACATGGGACTGAACTTTCCGTTTATCCCTCAGATAGAAATGACTCCTCCATTATCTGTAAGTGTACACCACTGATAAGGTTAATACGTCCCCAGATGAGTCAAATTGGAAAGCACCCATGAACAAAAGTATGACAGTATTCAATTGAATTATGTGGGGGTTTGACTGTGAATCATTTATTCTTTTCTACAATACACTTCTGTTTGTCGACTCTCCTCATTTGTTTTTTTATCCATCTGCCGTAAGATATCTGAAACTTGGACTTTCAACACTGCAATCCAGCTTTTTCCTCTTCATGCTAATTGGACCCATAATTGGCCTAAAAGGGCCCTATACAATCACAGGTCAAATCACGGTGACATGTTTGTCACTGATTGGCCCTGAGGAGGACTGCATCACATATGAGGGTGACATGTTTGCTGTTGCCACAGTCACGTATGTAACTCATAATCCTCGAGGAATTTGAAGCTTATTTGGGTGTAAAGGCTGAAAGCATGAAATCTGGCTCACATAGTTAGCATTAGAGGAATCACTCCGGGATATTCATGAGACTTGAGTTCTCACACAAATGTCTAGACGGGCATGTTGAACTGTCCTTGCCTTTGGTACATCATATCAGTGTTGTCATGTAGAGATCTCTTAGCTCCAATTTTGCTGTTTTTAGAAGTTAGAATGTAAGATAAAAGATAGTAGGGTCATTACGTGAAACAATTTCATTATCATTCCTGAAAAGGTTACATTTTGTAGATGTTTTAATAAAGATAAAAGAAAAGAGTCCTTGAAGTCAAACTAAAATTTCAATTTTCCTCACTTTTCGTATGAGGAAAGTTTAATAATGATACTATGGCGATTGTGCATATTTTTAAAAAGAAGATAAAACCATTTCTGGAAATATCTCTAGAACTAGCATTTAAGCTTCAAGCCTCTGAGAGGGCCTCTCTCATGGCAGCAGTTGTGACTGACAGCTCTTGTTGCTTTGTCAACCTCTAGGGTGCACTACTGACTGGAGAACATTACACTGTATTCTCTGTTTACAAGGTGGAAGCTAGCAAGCTAGGCGAACTACCTTTCACTCAAAAAGTTGAAGATAGTTTGTTATTTCAATACCTGCTGAATTATTGTCAAGATCCTGCACTCTTAATGTTATTTGTGACACACTGTACAAAGGTGGGGCTTGCTAACATGAGCTGACGGTAAATGACCAGAATATCAAAAGTCACAACAGCAGGTAGTCCTGTAACTACAGAGCATTGTACATATAATCCGGACACAGAGCAGGTGAATGTATGGAATCAGAGTTCCACAAGAAGTGCTCAAATATCAAAGCAATAGCCGACAACATCGCCCCCAGCTAGATAACAGCCTGTATGGCCAATTGAACTGAGCTATGTGCAACCACAAGGGTGTTGCACCAATCAAATCATAGTACTGACATTGTCAGTCAGAATCAAAAATACCTTTAGAGAACATTAATGTAGTGGATGCTGTTAAATTTCGCCTTTTTTGGAATTTTAAATTTTTGTCAAAATAAGTGAATAATCCAAACAAATACCAAGGATGTATTAATTTTCTTAGCAAAAATGAATTGAAACTGGTTTTAAAGTTGATTAAACTTTTATTTAACCTTTATACTTAATTTTATTCCCCTTCAAGCTGTTTGACTTTGCAGTCTGCCGTTGTTTCAAATACACGCCAGCTGGGAAAATCTTGACAGGAAGGGGATTTGAATAGGAACCCCACTTGTGAATGTGTCCTTGAGCAAGGCACTTAAGCCCCAGTTGCAGCGGGTGACTTGCTCAGTGGCGAGAAATTAAATGTACTGGGAAGCTGCCAGGTGTGAGTGTGTGAAACATGGTATGACTAAAAAAAACAAAACAAAAAAACCACATTTATTGTATGCCCAAGTAGTCCCTGTCATATAAAGTTACTTGAAAAAACTTTGATCAGACCATTTGCAATGTTACCAAATGTGTGCACAAGCCTGACTGACCAGCCTTAATGCCCAGGCGCTCTGGATTACACACACCACTAGTCTGTTGGCTCCACAGCTCTAGTCAGGGCCTATTGAGTGGAGATAATTGAGTGTGAGTACATAGACCCATATACAGTGACACTTCATATGAGCAAACATAAAGCCTGATCAAACATGTGAACACGCTAATACAGAATGCTGAATGGCTTTCCATCTGTGATCTTCTCAGTGTGACAAAGCTGTTGTGTACGTGTTAATGGGACTTGCTGATCAAATATCCTGTGATCGCTGGCAGTGATATGAGGGTGACATGAAGTCGACTGACCCTCATACATCACAGTGTAGAATTATAGGGAGGTATTACATACAATTTGTCTTTTAACTTTATTTAATGAGGATAGATTGACACGTATTACCAAACTCTTTCAAACTGAGAGCTGGCCGGGGCATCCAGAATCCTCCCAACGTGTCCAAAGCACCTCACCTTAAAGTTAAACTGAAATTTTTATCATCCACACTTTTTTTGCAGACATATAAACTAAAATGATACAGCAATAATTTTGCGTATTTTCCATTTTTCAGAAGAGGATAAAGCAGTTTTTGTAAAACATGGCAGGCGTTCATAGGATGTGCTGTCAATTTTCACGGTGAGCCCTGTATAGCCTAAAAACACTGATATGAAATGTTTGTTCCCCTTCTTCCAAATAGCGTTGGTTATATAACGTTGATTTAATTAAAGGGCAGCCTTTAATTACATTCAAAAGTGGAGAGTGGAGGCTAACAAACCTGACTAACTACCGTTCACACAGAAAGTGGAAACTACTTAGTCTCACCTCCCAATGTTAGCATTAATTCCTATTTGATGTTACTTTTTGTTCACGTTATGTCAATACATGCTGATCGGCGGCTCCTGCACATTCAGTGCTATGTTCATCCTACATTAAAGAATTGGGGGGTGGGGTGGGGGTGGGGATACTTGGCAGTTTCTGTTTCATGGGCCCCAATGTGGTGACAGCAAATGACTAGCCTGTCAAAATTCACAGCAAAGGTTAGCCCTACCGCAGCACTCCATAGAAACATTGGAGTGCTTGAAAAACAGATTGAACTAAGCAATGAGTAACAGCGCCGCCCCCCCCCCCGGTTGCACAATACCATGAGAAATAGGAAAAGAAGGTCAGGGCTGAAGTAAAATACAGGAAGAATTCATATATCCTTCCTGGTTTGAAAATTCAGGGAGCAAAAGTGCGTTTGTCCACTACTGTCAGCGACAGGATATGACAACATAAACCTGTTTTGTGAAACCGATCCTGCCTCATCACACTGCTGCTGAGCAGCAAGCTCTAGATGAGTGAGCTACATAAACATTTATGGCTCCATGACTTGACCTATCCTGGTCACTGGCCACCAGCTGACGGGGGTGTGAGAGTCTAATGTGGGAGGAAATGGAAGATTAAAAAAAAAAAAAAAAAAAAGTTTTCCCAGTCAAAAAAGAATACTTTATAAGGGTACCAATTTGGATAAATTACATCCTTGGGGATTATTTCACTCAAGCCTGGATCTGATATCAACTTTAGCTGTTCAATAGTCTGAGAGCAGGTAATTCAGTCTGTCCCAGGCATCCAGAGGAGTTGGAGTGCTTTGAAAACCTTCAGAAGGGACAAAGACAACACAGCATAACAGCCTAAACACAGGGAGAGATATAGCTTAGGAGAGATGCAGAGAAGGAAGGAGGTGATGAATGGTGTTGTTTTTCCTCTGTAAGGAGGATAACTGTATCCTCCTCTGGGAGCAGCGGAGCTGGAGAGCGTCAGTGAGCACCAGTCATGTGTCTCGGAGACAGCCAATGGAAATGTGTGGATTTGGTTCATATGCGAGTTTACTGGGTCAGAGTCAGAGCAGCGGAGGAGCCAACAGCCAATTGGAATGCGAAGCTGTGTCTGGAGGATTAGCCAATGAGGTTGCAGTCTGGTGTCTGGTACCAGTTGATGTCTGACAGTTAGACAGACTGTATCTAATTACCAGAGCCAAGGCTCAGCATGGGTCTTTGTGCACGTATGTCTGTATGTGTGTGTGTGTGTGTGTGTGTGTGTGTCCGGGGGGGGGGGTGCTGAGGAGGAATTAGAATTAGAAAGGAGGAAGGTGGCTTGGAGGTTTTGGCAAAAGTTGAAAACAAGGCATCAGATCTGGAGAGCTGCCACATGAAAACAAAATTCTGCCAAAACACACTGTAGATAGGCTATAAATATACAAGCTCTGAATTCAGAATTAATGTATTAAATTAGCCATATTAGGCAATGATACATCCCATTGCTCTACATGGCTATTATGAAATTAACTTATTTCTGCTACAGTGTGTGAACAAAGGAAATGTGTAATGGCTGGATGCGTGTGTTAAAGTGTGTGGATGTCTGTATATTTCTCCATTTCCTGTATGAATGAATAGGCCCTGAGAAGAGAGTCCAGTTTCCCACACTGTAATGGTCTATTATTGTCTCAGCGTTCGTCTCACTAAAGGCAGCTTCACCCCATTCAGCCACTTTATTAGTGACTGGACAAGACAGAGACTGCCAGGTGTTAAAGGCACACACATACACACAAGCCTGCTGTTCATACATGTATCCATACATACACACACACACACAAACACATGTGCTCAACCTCAGCCAGAGGTGAGTGGGAGTGACAGACAAGGGCAGCTGGTTGGTAGGTTTTTCCTGTTTTGACTGCTTCTGTCTGGACACAAAATGCTTTACACACACAAACACACACACACACACATGCACGCACACACACACACACACGCACACACACGCAAACACACACACACAATGGCCTGTTTTTCCCCTATTGCTTACTTGCAAGTTTTGATATGTGGTTCCTTAGCTGTGGAGGGAAATGACCTTGCGTCGAGATAAAACAAGTTTCCCTTACACACACTGAAGTTAAGATACCAACTTAAAGTAATAGTTCGACATTTTGGGAGGTATGCTAGGAAGCAGTGGCCAGTTAGCCTAGCATAAAGACTGGAAACAGGGGAAAACAGCTAGTCTGGCTGTGTCCTTGTTAACACAAATGAACACGTTACATCTCGTTTGTTTAAACCATACAAAAACCAAAGTATAAAAACAACATGCTGCGGTTTTACTGGAGGTTATATTCCAGACTTTCTTAGCGAACGGAGACAGCCTTCCTACAATCTTGTCTATTTGTACTGTAGATGAGGGGAAACAGCAAAGAAGTGCATGACATAACAGTTCTTGTAAAAAAGCTTTCTACCGCAAGGGGAAAATGCAGAAAAACTGTTCATCAACTTGTCGGGTTTCTATACTCTTACACCAGTTTTGTAAGTTGAACAAGGCAAAAAAATTTAAAATGTAAGAACAATGATTATTTATGGAAGAAGAAAAAAAATCTGAAGAGTTGTAGCAAGCCAACCCCCCTCCAAAACATGACATTATATCAATTGTGACTATTAGTGCAAACATAATGTCTAATTAATCAGATTTTGAAACCACCAATTTCTGTATTACAGCTCTGTTATCACAGAATTTCCCTCCAGTTCTTTTGTGTTTGTGTGAATGTCCGTCTGGAGCAATATCAGGTAATGAAGAAGACACAGCTCAATGCCACTGTAATAATTAGACAACAAACTTCTTTTTCAATAGTTCTAGTTAGACAACATAAAAGCTTGCATAGCCAACAGCAGTCAGCCGGTAGTAAACATATTAGCAGAGAGTCTAGCATTTCCTGTTTTTGTGCTAAGCTAAGCTAACCAACTACTGATTGTAGCTTCATATTTAACAGACAATGTTTTATCAGTGTTGTTATATAAGTCTAAGCAAGAAAGAAATTAGAGTGCATTTCCCAAAATGTCAATCTTTTGCTTTAAACTTTAATTTGTGAAAAGCCAAACTCACATCTCCAGGCAGTCTTGACAATAACTGGTGCACCTATAGGAGGCAGAACTGGGGTGCGTTCAAACAAGAAAAGAGAAAAGACGACGTGTTAGTACACATTTATGTGCATATGAGCATGTGCTCATTTGTCTTCCTGTGTGTGTTCTGACTTTGATCAATGCTTAGTGTACAGAAGTGCCTCATCCTAGTATGACAATACACAATTTGTTGTGGTGAAGTGTAATTAAAACAAGCTTGTCTTTTGCATATACTGGCCAGTGTTGGCATCAGCACAGCAGGGTTTGAATCCATCTGGCCAAAGACCTTTGTTTTAACTCATCTCCACTCTCTGCTTTTCTCTTTCTCTCTCTATTTCTGAATAGAAACTTGGACCATTACACTAAGCAGCAAAAGCCCTGATCGAGGATCAGTATTAGAAAGATGAAATAATAATCCTGTGTTATCCAGTCAGTAGAGAGCAGCAGTACTGGTAGTGCTCCAACCCGGCAAAGGGTTGTTGTTGTTATTCTTTGATCAGACCAGCAGGAATAACAATATATAATTCATAATGCTCAGTCTAGTCTGGGAACACTAGGCACTGCACTTTAATTATTGATCAAACAGAACAGATTTGATATCAATCACTGGAGCATAGGCAGAAGTGAGCAAAGTAGGAGAAATGGAGGGATCTCTTGGGCACTGCTGTCTAACCCTCTAATGAAAACAAAAACGAAATACAGTACAGTTAATACTGTGGTGGTGGTGTGCAAACAGGAACTCAGGCTTAGCTTGGACACTGATTCACCGAGACCAGAACTCACAGGATACACGGTCTTTGAAGGCTGATACTGATGGTTTGGGATCTGAAGCTGCCAATACTCAGTATTTTTACAAATCAGTCTATTTTATTCAGTGTTTTCCATGAAAGTGATTCCAATAGAGGTGGAAAAACATCAGAGGCAGCACACTACCCCTGAAAACAAAAATACTAATGGTGCTACAGTTACCGCTGCTACTGCTAATTTTACCACCTGTACTACTACTACTACTTTAGCTACTAGTAGTACTAACACAACTACTACTTCTGATACAGCTACTGCTTCTACTACCACTTCAGCCATTACGATTAACACTACCGCTTTTACTACCACTGCAATTTAGTCTCTCACGGCTACTGTTACCTTCACTACAACTACTACAACTACTACTACTACTACTACTACTACTACTACTACTTAACTAAACTACTACTACTGCTATTCCTGCTACTACTACTACTACCCACTACAACAACTACTGCTATTATAACTATTGCCACTACTACTAGTATTGCTCTTACTACTACTACTACTACTGCAAGTACTGTTCTTGCCACTACTGCTGCTACTACTGAGATTGCCTCTGCAACCACAACTACTGCTGCTTGCAGTGATATTACTACTGCTACTACTTCTACTACTATTACTGTCTTACTGCTACAATTACAGATACAGTACTACTGCTGTTGTACCACCTGTGCTACATCTACTACTTCAACTACTACTACTTCCGTTTCTATTACTACTACTGCTTGCTGCCACTGCTTCTACTGCTACTACTATTACTGGCACTACACCTAATATTGTTACTACTACCATTTATAACAACTATTACTATACGACTATGCTACGACTGGTACAATTTATATTCCCAGTACTTCTCTTTCATTTCCCAGTACTACTAGTATTAATACTCCTACTACTGCTGCTGGTACTAGTCCTATTTTTATAACTAGTGCTGCTACTACTCTCCTTTCTCCTCTTAATTCTACTTTTCTTTACTACTACCACTACACATACTACATGGACTACTTTAAATAACAGATATATAACATCAATATATGTACACATAAATATTATCTGTAATCTGTAATATTTATACATAATAAACTTAATGTAAACCTTCTTTTCAGCTAATAGCATTCCAGTGTATAACTGTAACTCTAAACTGAGACATCAGTAAGGAGAGCAACAAGACAAAATGGTTTTGGTCCCCTGAGTGGGAGAAATGTGCAGCTGAAGTATACTGATTACACTGGGCCTGTAAGGGGCTTGCAGCTGTAGAAGCAATTGAACACACACCCTTACAAACGCACACACACACAGTCAAACCCCAACGTATTTGCCGCTTCCTGCCTTTTACTGTCTATTGTTATATTTAGTGACACAGCTCTTGCAGACCACTTTCGACACTCAGGGTACAATTAGAAATGGACAGACATTTTCTCACACTCAAACAGCGTCTGACACAAACACACAAACACAGAATTCCTGCAGTGTGAAGGGGCCCTTGCCTTCCACTCAGTACAGGAATGCAAGGATAGAGAGAGAGAGAGAGTGAAAGAGAGAGAGAGAGAGAGAGAGAGGCGAGCGACTGGGACTTTCCCCAGGATCCCAGAAAAAGGAGGGAGAGAGGAAGCAGACAGTGGGAGCGACAGAGGACAGGAACAAATACAGGAGGAGGGAAAATGGATGGGTTGTTTTGTGTATGGGTTCGTTTCTCTTTCCCACAGTGGAAATGACCCAGTTATTACTGCACACTGTGCGAAAGAGGCCTTACTGCATGAAACAGAGGAAGACAAAAACCATGGGAGATGTATCAGAGAGACTGTATGACAACTTTCCCTCCACTTTACTGAAAAGCTGCAGAAGTTGTAGGAAGTTGTCTGGAGCTGCAGAAATGTGTCTCGCTCCCTGTCTGTCTTTCAGTCAAGGTTAATGGTGTGTCTCTAGGGCTTACTGTAGTTACCACCGGTGCTCCCATTCATCCCACACACAGCCACCAATGCTGCTCCCCATATGGCACCACTGAGGGTGTGTGTGTGTGTGCGTATGATAGGGATCAGTAGTCTTGATTGTGACTCAGTTTGTGGCATGTGTGTTTGTGGGAGTGTGTGTGGTCTATGAAGCGAGCCAGCTGCTGGCATTCAGGGTTGTATATGTATGTGTGTGTGTGTGTGTGTGTGTGTGTGTGTGTGTGTGTGTGTGTGTGTGTGTGTGTGTGTGTGTGTGTGAGTGTGTCAGTGTATGTGTAATAGTAGAAGAAAACCTCTCTGACACTAGCAAACTTGCCATGTCATCTAAATCCAGCGATAAAAGAACAAAGAATCCCTTCACCCTAGACTGTGTGTGTCCACATTAGTGCATGAACATGTGTGCACATCATCTGTGTGTTTAAGTGTGTGCCTTAAAACTGTGCATTTGTGGGCATTTTCGTGTGTGTATGCATGTGCGTGTTCAGGTGCTTTTGAGTGTGTGTGTGGGCTTGCAGGTACAGTATGTCTGTCTTTATGTGCTTTTGCCTATATATGTCTGTATGAAAGTACATGTTTGGGGAGGCCAACACCTCTGGGTTACAATGTATAGCCCTCTCCAGAACACATAGTTCCTCCAATAAATAAAAGTGAAGGGGAAAGCCCCTCAGTCTGCATATACTAGAATATCTATTTAATCCTGTTTGACAACTTTAACTGATTATAAATCAACTGATTCACACAGGGATGTGTGGGGGAGCTGGTGCCAGCTAGTGCTTTGTGTCTTGGGTATTCTTAAAGCATGCAAGATTAGAAGTGGACACTGTCTTCCAGGATGGTGTCCATTCATTCCAATTAAAGCCGATCACCAGGCATATGCTCCAAAATACTTTCTGCTTTGCTTCCACATTGTGCCACCCACAACACATGCTCATTAGTGTCTTTCCAGTGGTCCATGACATAGACTTTACATTGAGATATCATAGACACAGAAGTGTTTTCTTGGCTTTTGGAAAGTTTTGAAAACATTAAACCTTTATGGTTTAAAAAGGAACAGTACAAAGAACCTTATCTGACATTCGGGATGTCGTGAACAGTTTTACTGTCACCATTATAATGCCAATGTTTGGGGACATGCCTTTTGGGGCCTTTTTGGGGGATTATTTGGTTGTGGATGCCAACCAGAACGAATTAGCAGCAAGGCTGGCTTGCTGTTACATCAGTCTTGCTGTTACTCCCTAAATACATTAATGTGTTCTGTCAAAGTCTCACTCCAATAGATAAATAGATAGATAGATAGATGAATGACATGTTCAGTCTCTTTTGATAAAATAATCTGAACTCAAGGTCCACTTGCTAGCTTTTTACTTTTACCAGCTTTTTCCAGAGCTTTCAAGCTTTTTTAAGTGGATCTTGAGTTAATATTGTTCCATCAAAGTACTGTCCCCAAGGTCAAGAATGAACTTTCACGCTCAAATTTTATTCTTTTATGTTTAGTTAAATTAAATGGTTTGCAGATTTTTAGTAGCCAGCAGAGTAGCAAATACCAGTTGAGCTTAGTCAACGAAAACCAAGTATCACGCTTCAGCTTTTCATAAATAATAAAAACAGAAGCCTTCTAAGATGAAGTACACTGACAAAGAAAAAGCTACAGAAACAGAAACTAACGTCGGAGTCAACCTAGTTAGCCTAAGAGCAAGACTTAGGCTTTCTATAGATTTGTACTGAAAAAATTGCTAACAGGGAAAACTGCCAATCATTATCATTGTGATGTGATCGTCCCTGTTCATGGTGAATATATTTTGGCATTATGTAATATTAGTTTCATGAAAATACGTCAAATAATTCAGGAATGACAGGGTAAGGGATGGCTAATCCGCCAATAAGAGCTACATCAGTAATATAGCTGTACAGAGAATTATTTGACATCAAAAATGTTACAATAAAGACTGAAAAATATCAGACCAAAAATATCAGTATTGGCCTTCAAAGACACACATCAGTCTAACCCCAGCCAGCATGTGAGAGAGAAAAAGAGGGAAACTGCAAATCATATCTTAGCCTGCCAAAAATCACATTTCCCCTCTACAGTATAGCTGGTTTACATTAACTCTCACACATGCATGGCGAAGCCCGAGTCCACCCATTTCACATTTCATTACCAAGAAAAGCACAAACTGTTATACCAGCCTCTCCAATGCAGCAGAAATCACTAACGTGATTCATCAAAACTTAAGATGAAAAAGAACTGTATAATGTGGTGCTTATGTGATGAAGAGATGGTATTGGAGGGAGAGAACCACTATAAATTTATCCCATGGGGTTAGGAGCTATGGAAACTGGAGAATCTGGGGTCAAACATGGCCGCTACATGTGTGATCTATTGCCCAGAGCAGTACAATACCCAATGGCAAGGGAATAGCCACATGTCACGTCTCTCCTGCTGTATTAAAGTATGTTCACTTAATGAAAGTGGTTCTTTAGTCTTTTAGGATGGCTGACAGCCTGTCTGAAGCTTCTGTAGGTAGCAAAAACATGTAGGTTGTCTAGTGCCATATTAGGAACCTTTTAAGATAATGGTTGATTTTTTATTTAGCCAATGTAAAACAGTTATCTACACTCCAAGGCCAACAGTATGTGGAGACTCAAACATTACGCCTGGCTAGCGATTGCTGAGCACCTCATTCCAATACCACTCTGAGATGAGCCTGATGATGTCATCAGGGAGCTAACCCCAGATGATACTGCCCCTTGGCCTTTGTTTCTTCAATTTCGACCATTTGTTTTTAAACCTGTCTCTCACAATTATAACCCCAACTTAAAGCCCCCCTTCACTTACAAATGTGTTTCTTTTATTGTTACTTCACTTCGTGTTTGACATTCATTGAGGAGGGTTTGACACCAGAAGGCTGTTTTCATATTCATCCTTTGAAGGGGGAATGTTTCCCTGTGCTACCTTTAAGAGTTCCTATAATTGGAACTAAGGGGCCAAAAAACAGACTAAAGGGGGGAAAAAAAATATGTGAAAAGACCATATTGTGAAAAAACCCAAAAAAACCCGTCTTGTTCTGTCTCCTGTTTCCGTCTTGTTTGATTTTATTCATATATGATATTGGCATGTGTTTTAATCAGAAACACTTACACCAAAACAGTGAACAAAACCTAATATTTCAAAAACCAACATACAACACTTAATACTGCACTTCTATTTTTCAAGCTGTACTAAGATGATAAAGTCTCTGTCTCTAACCCCATATGGATCAGTTTAAAACACACCATGGTTTGGCCCACTTTCAGAATGTCACAGGACATTTATCTTTATTCCCCTCTTCCTCTCCATACCTTATAGAGAAATGGCTTTTACAGATGTGGTCTCTGCACACTCCCTGTACACTCATATACCTCTCTCTCTCTACCTCCCTCTCTCTCTCCCTTACACTTTACTGACATGGTTTTCTGCCTTGTCCCTCGCTCTGTGCCTGTGTACACGTATGGAGCTTTCCATCTGGAGAATATATCCTTCCACTCAGCGTATAGACGCATATTAAGAAAGGACTTTCATCTTTTCTTTCCTCCTCTTTTCATCTCCTTTTTCTTTTCCTTCTCTTCTAATCAGAGCTGTAGGGGAAGGTAAAGCAACTAAAACCAGTTTACAAACATCTGATTTAATGTATTTAATGTGTAATTGATGTATTTATATTTTGATGCAATGTTTAAGCATGAATTAATAGTTTTCTGATAGTAATAGATATATAATACTATTATAACATGGTCATAATAAGATATGAAAAATGTAAACTTTTTTGTAGCTTAAAGGAAAGTGAAAAATACAATCTTTTCTATAAATAAAGGTATATTTTTGCCTCGGTTTCTGCCAATGAGTAGTGACTCCACAAGCAGCCAGTTCATGAAAGCTTTTTGTTAAAAACACCTCTGGCTCAAAGAGAGTGATGCGTTTTGCACCCACAGAAGCAGGGACATCAATTTGTTGGAAGTACGTAATCCAAAAATAACAGATGTATTAAATATACTCATTGAAGTTCATCCAGATTAAATACATCCACCATCTTTGTCCAATGTAATCTTTTATTTTTCCAAGTTTCCTAGTCCACTTTCGTCTGATTAAAATTCAATCAGTGGTTTTAGCACTCTAATAGGATAAGTTTGACCATTCTTGACCTCATTAGAAACTTTTTGTGGCATAATCTCATTTTAACTCTGTTGCTAATTCAAATTAAAGCGGGTAGAATAGATATTTTAATAATAACAATGTATCAAATGACTGAAAACAACACATCAATGTCAAAGGGGTCACTGGTAGTGATCAACCCAAAGCAAATTATCACTTAAATCTGCTGTCCAGCTCACACCTTTACTGATTTGGTTCACTCCCATCACTCTTGTAATTTCATTGTCAGCAGCAGGCAGCTGTTTTCAGTGAAAAAGCTCTAATAAACCCACAGTACACTACTTGCTCGGCACCAAACAGCAGTCAGACACAGTTAGGAACTAGCTGATGAACATAATGGAGCATTGAGCAGCTGAGAGACAGATATTTCTCTGGGGAGTTGGTAGAGACCAAAAATTTGGAGACTTGTATGCCTCGAGATGATCTGTCTATACTAAAGGTCACACACTCTGGCCTTTACCTTTATCAACCACATCCCTGCTCCTATCCAATCTGAATGCTCTGCTTTTGCTTCCAAACTCTTCTTAAAAAAGGAAAAAGAAAAAAAAAAAAGAAAACATAAAACTGTGAAGAGCCTCTGTGTCAAGTCTCATAAGTTTGCCAATATTTGACCTTGATCATCGTCTAGACGAGCCGTGACACACAAAACAAAACCCGAGTGCTTCTCTTGAGTGCACCATATCAGATGTAACGACCCCGCCTGCCTCCAGACTACTTATATAAGGAAAGATTACACAAGCAAAAAAAAAACCGCTAGGAGCAGACGAATATAGCTCAGTGAATCTCCTTGTATATTTGATCAAGCGTGTGAGCTACAGTATACAGTATGTGAGGGGAGCAGCGGAGTGTGTTTGAAAGAAAGGATGTGCATGAGTCTATATGTCAGAGAGGGGTGGAGGCAGACAGACAGAGATGGAGGGGAAGGAGGCAGGGGTCCACACACATTCTCTGTGGTTTGGGAGAAAGAGAGCAATTTATCATCTCAGCGCGGCTTGAATGTATGAATTGTTTGGGCTGTTGGAAATTTACATTTTATACAACTACTTTGGCAGTATTGTTTCTGATGAAAGTCTCAGCAGTCAAGTAAATGCGTGGAATAACTGTGAGAACAAAAAGGGAGCTTGGAGGTACAGGAGACAGGGAGGAGGAGGAGGTGTGGGTTTGACTTAAACAGCAGAAGGACTGCAGGAGCTGCTTCCACACTTCAAGGGCTTTAGTGACAGGGAAGCTGCTCTATTCAGCACTGTCAGCAGTTGTGCTCATGAACGTGTGTGTGTGTGTGTGTGTGTGTGTGTGTTTGTGTGGGGTACATGTGTGCCTATCCACAGGGAACGAAAACTCCCTGTGTTGTTGTTCCATTCAGCAAGGACACTTTGCTACATAGGACAAGTACACACATACTATGTGGCCAAATACTATTCAGTATACTGAGCATTTTATTAAAATTCAGACATCAGCTACTCATGCTCATTGAGCTTTTACATGATAAAATCTATTTAATTTAATATTTGATGTATTATTATTCAATACTTCACTGGTTGTCTTTGGAAAGAACTTACATTTAATTAATTCATGTGACATGAGTAGTATGCATGAATATGTATTATTCTTGAAAAATGTCATCACTTTCTCATTACATATTACTCATTGCAAATTAATTACATTACTTAACTAATTTGCTAACTACAACAGCAAAAGTAATTACTTATATTACTCATTAATTTACTTTCATTACTCAGCCCAGCTTTGTCATGGTGCGTTGACACTCTCACATCACGTATTTTGTAATTAACATGTCGAAAATGAAATGTTGTTTAGGGGGTATTTACCCGCCATCAACAGCTAACGTTAGCTTAGCCCTGGTGAATGAAGTCTCGTCCTCAACTGAAGGAGCCAAATGTATCAAAGCAACTGGTGGCAGCTAAGAAGACACAACATTTAAATAAGACAACTTTTATGTTACCAAGAGGCACATTTCTCCTCTTTTGCTAGAGGCTAACTTATTCTCCACACCTCCTGCCTCTGCACTAAGCTAACGTGACCCGCAGCAGTCTGCCCTCTGATCGCACAGAGAAGAAATTGATATTAACGCCTTGTCAAACTCCTGGTAAGACAGCAAACAACTGAGCAACACTGGGATTAGTAACTGCAATGTAACTAGTGAATTTAAAAAAAAGAATCACTATACTGTTGCTACCATAGAGTCCTGTGAAAAATGTTGCTTTATCAGTATATAATTCTGGGATTTCAACAAATAAATGTAGTCTTCCTTGCATTCACTTTCAAACTTTTTCCTGTGATGATGCCCAAATTTAATTAAACTAAAACTCTGTTGGCTTCAGTTCAAACAAACTACACTGGTTTAACCTTATCCTATTCTGTACAATTCACAAAGAGACAAACAGCCACCAGGAGAAAATCTCCACTGTACGTAGTGTTGTCAGCCCCTCACTGACTGTTACTAAACGATAGCAAAGGAACCATAAAAGAACATTTTGTATCATTCAGGAGGCTACAATGAGTGAAGAAAAATTAACGTCAAAACACACACTTGAGTCGGAGCGAGCCTGTAGTACGGTGGCATTGTGGCACCCAGCAGTAAAGTGCAGCCATCCCTGGCTGGCACATAGGACACCCATTCACTCTGTGACAGGGTGTCACACCACATGATTTATGACGGGTAATTATGGTTATGGAGGTGACATCATATCCTACTCAGTGGCTCCCGCATGTACCCATGCTGTGTATATGTGTGCCTGTGAATGTGTGCCTGTGAATGTGTGTGTTAGTGTGTGTGTGTGTGTGTGTGTGTTCACATGTGTGTTCGTGACTAATTAGTTATGCTGTCTGGATCCAGCAGTGACTGTCTTTGTTTTTCTACAGAACGGAAGACAAGGCATGTCACAACAACATATCTCGCAGTTCCTCCAGACGTGCAGCAATGCACATGCATTCACACACTTAAACGCACAAGCACACAACACGCGCACATATGGGCCCACAATAGAGAGCGTCTACCTCGCTTTCTTGCTCAAATTTCATTGCTTTGTTCAATCCAAGAACAGATTTGACTTTTTATTCGCCTCAGGAGAGGCGAGGGCGAGCCAAAGGTAGCCAGACAACAGGGACATCACTCACATTTTCTTGACAGAACTAACCATCGGTTTACCACGGTCTGAAACTGGCAGCAGTGAGAAGCATACAATTAGAAATCATTACTCCGCACCTAACTGCTGCTGACAGGCATGGGCAGGACAAATGAGAAAATGGAAAGATTATAACACAATTTCTCTCCCCTGTACACATCTGCTAATTCACTTGCCAGCTCTAAATAAATTGTTTTATTTAAAAATGATTTGACAAACCATCCCTACCGCTCAGATTAGAGACACGGGGGCTGCTAAAAAAAATGTTATAAATGTACATGAAGTTTCCGCTGTTAGGTTAAATCCATCATCAACCTGGAAGGTATTTCTTAACACATATTTTTCATGTTTTCCCAATTGTGACAGAAGACTTGTATGCTGTTTGAGGAATTTGGAGGCTAACAGACTCTGCACAGGTCACTCACTGCAGTTACTGCAGTTTTGTGCAGGGGTCACTGCGGGATACACAAGACCGTCCTTAATAAGCCAATTTGGAGGAAACAAAATATTGCAAAAAAAGGAAAATAGATTAGACCAACTGCCAGTGAGTCACCGTAATGAGTAGCATAACTTCTTTTTTTTTGCTGTTGAGTGGGCTCATTGCAGTATTCATTCAGAGGCAGGGCAATAGCCACAGGGGCCTCATTTGGGAAGGGGCTTCAAAAGTCCATATTTGAACTTTAAACTGCTATCAAGACAGCGGCAGAAAATCGAAACAGTCTATTTCTCTCAAAAGTCACTGCAGCTCAGATGCTGTGTAGAATAGAATATATCTTTTTGCTTCCTGACCCTGGAAATACTTAAACAAAAGTGACCTTTTGCAGCTTTTCACCCTTGGCTCAAGCATGGATGAAAACTTCACAAACTCCCTGGCCCTCAGTACTGATGTTTTTCAGCCAGGCAGAGTTAAAAAAAAAAAAAAAGGTACCCATGAGCTTACTTACAAAAAAAATGTTTTACATTCCTATGTTAAAATTAATAATTTAAATATTATAATTACAACATGAATCGTAAGAACTAGTCTACTGTACCTGATCTAGTCCGGTCCATCTCTAAGTGGGCGTTATGGTTCCAAATATAAAGACTCTCTACTCCCCTGCTCCCTTGCTTTTGCGCTCAGATGTGTCACAGAATTGTTTTGCTCTTTCCCCTCCTCTGCTGCCTGAGCATCAGACTGTGCCTCCTGCAATGCTCCCGTCAAGCTGCGTAATTTAGTGGATAGCACAAACACTGAACAATTATTGGTCCGCACAACGTCTTACTTGAAGTGTTGCTCCTAAGGCATCACGAGGCATAAGCAGAGAATCATGGAAATCACACAATACCACACTTTGTAGGGTAAGTACACCAGCGATGGAATCTCGTTTTATTAAATCCAGTTGTTTGATGTTTATCTTATTACTGTATTGAAATAAAGGAACCTGGTCTATGCTTTTTTAAAGGCTGTGTTGCATTTGAGGTAGATTGTAAGAAGGTTGATGAGTGTCTCTCGCTATAGGGAAACGATAACAACTTAGAATTGACCAGTGAAGCCTGCAAGAAACATTGAGGACCGACTTCTGAAGGAAACTGCCTGCTCATCATCCCTTGCAGATGAAGGGCTCAGGAGTGAACTCGGTTGAGGCTGTCATGTTTTGATAGTCCACCATCATCTCTCGAATAGCATGAGAACATCTCCTAAAGCTCACCAGAGGATTTTCTTCTCGCACGTAGCTCAGAGCCTCACAACCATTTCTTGGGTTTAGTAATCAAAAGCATCTTCACAGCCTCTATTCCTCTCCTACTCTGCTCTAAGCCTCAAAACATTGCTGCTTAGTGGGGAGCCAGCAAAAGGAAAGAACAAGAGAGATTGTCATCAAGTCTCCTATTGCTGTATTTCATGAAAAAACTTTCATCTGAGAGACAGCACTAATCCACTGAGAGCAAAACAAACCACAACACCTGAACAGTTTGTTCAGGTGTTAGTCTATCCGCTTCCTTCTGGTACTGACAGCCTTCCAACCACCTCAGGCCCCTATGGAGCTGTAATCCTACTACTGAAGCTGCTTAGCATATCCTATTTATTAGTCATCTGCTTTCACACCCTCCTGCCTTCTGCTTAATTGCTGCCTATATCTGAGTTTATCTCAGATATAGGCAGGTGTAACTCATAGCCCATCCTGCACCACCATGAACTGACACCCTGCAGAAAATCAACGCAACCAATATCGCATTTACTGTGTTTTAGTATCTACACTTTTCTTATTTGTTTCAAGCACATTTTATTTTTAAAATTTTCCCGTTATGTCTCCTAACCTCTGGTAGTCCTAATTTCCCCATGGTATTGCCTGTCTCTGTTACAGAAACTAAATTTGGTTATTTTTAATTGAATTAAATGAAAATTCAATGAAATTTCAGTAATTTCTAAGTTGAATAAATCATTTAATGTGTATTTAAGAATCTACAGTCACGCTAGCAGCTCTGGGAGACTGTATTTAGACACTGCAGTGCTAGGAGCTCAGTGCTTAAATCTTTTTAAATCGTACTCATAAATTAATTCTTGGACAAACTGATATTTTTTGACATTTCACTCAAAACTAAAAATATCAAACTCGTGCCAGTGCGAGAGAAAAAGCTTTCATCTTCTGGGAAGCATGAATACCTGGACAAAATTTTGGGCCAAGTGAAAAGTTTTGACCTACTGGTGGCTCTACTGGAAAAGTCAAATTTATTAAGATTCATCCACTGGGCAATATAGATACAATAGGTACCAATTATTAAATTTCATGGCAATCCATCCAGTAGTTGTTGAAATATTCCATTCTGGATCAAAGTGGTGGACTGAACATTGGAGCAACCAACATTGCCATCCCTAGAGCCGAGCTGCTAGCATGGCTTGAAAACCATTGGACAAGCTATAAACAGGACTGTTTTCTTCAGTTCGTGAAAGGTTGATATTTTGGAGATACGAGGTTTTCAAAAAGACAATGATGCACTGTCCGGGGAAGGTGTCGACAGCCACATGCTACCTCAGATACACGACTCCTGTGCAGGTGAAGAGCTTAACCAGGTTCAGGGGCTGACACTATTCATGTGACAAGGACAAGATCCCTCACTGGCTTCCCAACCACGACTGCTGCCAATTGCTGTCAATGTCCACAACAGCAGTTTGGAATCCAATAAGCCTTTCCTCTTTATAACCAAACTGAGGTTTTCCCCACGTGTGTCTATTTGGCTGTATTGTTCGAATGAAGTTTTGGGTTGAATCTATTTCACAAGTTGCGCTGTTTCGTTTTATTTCATTATTCCTTTTGTTGTCCTCCATGTTGGCACAGGCTCAGTCAAGCTGAATGCTGAAATTATGACAACTGTCCAAGGAGATGATGTAATTTAGGTTGTGTCACAGTAACAATGACACATTCCAATTGGAGCCTTTAAATTCAAGCTGCATGTAGGTCGCCCGTCTCGGGATGCAGTTTTGAATCTCAAGCCCATATGATCCAGATCACAACTGAAAAGTACCATGTCTGCTTCATGTCGTAGGAGCTATTGTAATAAATATTAATACGTATATGATTCGACCTCTTTTGGCTGCAGTGTCAGTGTTACCTTATACAACACCTTTTGTACAGTGTACTATTCTGCACAAACCGGACTGTAAGCTCTGCTGTTCACGTAAGCCTTTAGAAATTATGATCCAAGCCTCAGTATTCTCAGATCTTGTCCCTATCTTTTCAAGCATACTACAGTACAACACCTACCACTATGACTCAGAATGTCTCTCTCATGTCTAACTGTTTCAGAATAGTGCTTAACAGTGAGGTCTCTATGTGCTGTACACAGTGTGCCACAGTGTCTGAATGCACACCGGGGCCTGAGACTAGATGTAGGTGGAGTGATACCATCTCGTGTCCTACAGCATTGGTAAGCACTTACTGTGAGCACCTGCTGCTATTTGCAACTGTCTACACTCACGTATTCTCTTCTTTTTGCACCCATGCCACCTAGATAAGCTCTTATGGACTTAATGTACTCTGCAAAGTAATTCAGTAAGGAACTGTATGAAAATTATTCCAGGGAAAGATGGGTTGAGGAAGTAGGGTATACTCAATGTATTTTTTCTTGTTGCTGACAGGAGGGTTGTTTGGATTGCTTTGGGAGAGCAGGAGAGGCATTTTTCTTTTGTTTTCTCCCCCATGTTTTATATTTTGTTTCAGACTTCCCTAGCAAAATAAAAAATGATCAAACACTAAAGTATGGCTTTTGTGTGCACGGTGGGTCATTAAGGTATTTAGGGCTGCAACTAAGGATTATTTTCATTATTGGATAATCTGCGGATTATTTACTTGATTAAAAGATCCATTGTTTTGTCTTTAAAATGTCTGAAAATACTAAAAAATGCCTGTTTCTTAAATTCCCACAACCCATGGTGATGTATTCAAATAGCATTTTCTTTATTTGACTAACAGTCTAAAATTCCAAAATAAAAAGTATAGAAAGTTAGCCCATAATAGAGTCTAAGATCAAAATGACACATTCAGCTCATTTCACTCTTGGTGTATTAATTGTATTAATTGCTTGCTCATCATCTCTTTTAAAAAAAAAGTGGTTCAAAATATTCACCTTTTTTATTTGATTGCCCTAAATTGGAAGTTTCTAATTAATTTTTTTTTTATGTACAGTTACTGGCTATTTGAAAATTACCATTCCATTAAGATATCATTGTTTAAATTGCAATACAATCTGTTTGTGCTTTGCTTCTTTGAATGTTTAATAATGAAAAGAGTTGAACCAATTCAATCCCAATATTTTTTTTACAGTCCCTAAATCAACATCGCCATCCTTTAGGGGCCGTACGAGTGCTTCAAGCAGAAAAACCAGCAGGATTTATTTGAACTAAGTCCGTTATTAACAGACATACTGATATGTACATGAGCTGCAATGACTGATTTTTCTATTGTTTGTTATGAAAAGCAGCCCACCATTAAAGAGCCACAGTCATACGTTTACAACTGCTGCCGTGCCATGCCTCCCACAGTTTATTTACTCATGGAACTTTAATGGGGGCACTACCCTGTTTATCCTGCCAGGAGCCCCCAGGGCAAACATGTCCTGCGCCCCCCCCCCCCCCCCAGACATCATTTAGCACTCTACTAACTGTCCACTATATTGGATTGTACTGTAATGTACATCTGGCCACTCAAGTCCCCACCGATCAGATACTGTAGGTTAGGCAAACAAACTGTCATTATTGCTCCGTCCACAACTGTTTAAAGACACACACACACACACACACACACACACCGTTCCAGGCAGCCGCTGTCCAGCCCTTGCTGTGCTGAAACAGGGCAGTCAGCAGACACCCCAAACAGCGTTTAATTGTCAGAATAATCGACTGGGCTAAAGTTGGAGCTGCATTTGCAGTCATCCATTACTGGCTGCAGTTTCTGAATCGTGCCTGGCAGAAGCTGCGTTTATAGTCCAGAATCAGCACCAGGCACCTTGGATCTCCCACAAACTACCTTTATAGCGATTTTTATAGAGCAATAAAAACATTCAATTCCTCCTCTGAGAGAAAAGAAATGTTTCTTGAGGAAATTCTGAGCTTATCTTAAAGATGACCGAGCAATCTCTGTCAAAGGAAAACTTTTGTCACCCGAAAAATACAGATCGTGTGGGCATAGTGCTTTAAAATAAAACAATAAAAAAAAACATTACAGCACGTTATTAATAATAAAGAGGTGGTTGCAGCCTACCTGCCCTCTCCCAACTCTTGCTGATCCCATTTTTCCCCGAACTTTACGCAGTAACCTCCCGGCTTCAGCTCCTTTTCCTTTGTCTCCACTCACAACGCTGACTGACACATGACTCGGGATAAAAGTTTGGTCTCACCTCTCAAACTTTTTTGTATCCCCACACTCCTGTCGTGTCACTGCTCCCCCAACCGGCTTTCAGGTTTCAGTCGACCCCTCGAGGCGGCACCGACGACCGGAGCGCATGCGGCTGGAATCAATGAGACAAAGTTGGGCTGGATGCCATGACAGCGGTGTTTGTATATTTCTTTGTCTGTGCATGCCTTATGACTTTGTGTCCCGCCTTCAACTTCACCGGCAGCGTGCGAAACAATCACTCTAATGGTCCTGTGGAGTTCCCGTAGGGAGCGTGAGTGCGTCAATGATGTTCAAACGTGCGTTTATGTTGACTTAACGGAGTTTCTCTATCTCCCGCGCTACCAATATAATATTCCATATTCTTCCGACCACGTTCCCATAGGGGCTTTCAGTTTATCAGCCCAGCAGTGAGCAGGCATCTTTCCTCACTTTATGGGCATGTTTATCTTAGATGCTATCACTGTAATATTCCTGGGGACTTTGATGTGCTACTTCTATAGTAACTGTATAAATTAAAGCTACTCCTGCGCTCACATGGTGGAAATACATACCATAACAACTGTGATGTTATCCTACATTGTCTATAGCACGATACAGTTGTCTGAAGCTTGTGAATTAGTTAACTAGACCTCAGAAAAATTACTATAGTCGTGGCATAAAATGAAGTAAAAAAAAAGTAGAAATATACAATGGGGTCCAAAAGTCTGAGAGTCACCACAGACATAGTGTAACTTCCAGAAGAAGCACGATAGGAATATTTCAGAGTATTCAGATCTGTTATTCAAGTAAAAGTATCATTACACCAAGTTAAAAATACTCAATTACCATTAAAAGACCTGCATGACAAATCCTAAGTAAAAGCACAAATTTTGCAGAAAAATCTCCCCTGGGAGTGATGTATTTTTATATCTTCCATTTTTATCTAATGTTTGTTTTTTGCTGAAATGTTGGGTAATTTTTCCTCTTTGAGCCTCAAACGTTTATTTAGATGAAACTATCTGAGAGGTCTAGAGGGGAAACGTCTCTTTGGTGGAACTGCTAACAGCTCATAGACATCTGAAATGTGACAAGGGGCTCCATCTGGACGCAGCCTTTTTGTAAAACGTTACAAGCCAAAAAGGGTGCACACAACTGATTTAACCTTAAATAACGTGTTGTACTTTTTAAGTTTATGTTTTATGTATATGTTTTTTTGTAATGTAAGATTTTAATCTGAAAAGTAACTGGCAACTAAAGCTGTCCGATAAATGGAGTTGGGTACAAATTACAACATTTCTGTCTGAAATATAGTGGAGTAGCAGAAAATAAAAATACTCAAGTAAGTGGGATGTACAAAGTCAAAACTGTACTACAGTGCAGTACCTGAGTAAATGTACTTAGTTGTTTTCACCGTTGGAGGAACAAAGCACACCATCAGTGTAAAAAACAGTGTGATTTAGATTTATAAAAAGGAACTGACTTCAAAAGAAAATCCTGTTGGAGGGTTTTGTTCTTTTTTTGTAAACCAAATTCACTCTGCATTTTTGGAACAAAGTCAAAATCAAACATCTGTGCATTTGCTCTGAATTGCAGCATACAGTACTCACAGAACTGTACTTGTATTTTATGGTTGACTTGATCTCGTCAGACTCCCACAGGTTAACGCAGGAAACAATAAGCTGTTGCAATCAGCCTTGAAGGTGGACCGTGCAGTAGCCTGCACGCCAGTCCTCTCGTGAGTGCTTCTGTGTTTACACTCATGCATGTGTCTTTAAGTGGGTCAGTGTGTGAACAAGTGGGTGTGGATGAGGAGGGCACCCTCATCTTTTTATCCCCCAACATCCAGCAGACTCTGGGGACAATTACTTTTCTTTTTTTTTTCTAAAACAGGGACAACTCAAACACTCCTCACACACTATTTCCTGTGATGTCAGACTTATTGCAGACATCTGGGTGCTGGCGTCTCCTCGTTGGGATGGTATGGGTAATGACCATGCCTTATCTTTCTCATTACCCAGCCTGAGATGTCAGAGGAAAAGCGCTGGAGACGACCCTGTTCTCCTGACAGGGAGAAAGAGAGAGAGAAAGAGAGATGGAAATAATTACCAATGTCTCTTGTGGAATAGGGCGTAAATTGATACACACTAAATACTGTACCTTAGGGGTCTCTCTCTTTCTGTCTCTCTCTCTTTCTCGTCAGATGTACTAGACAAATGAATGCATCCAGAAGGAATTAATTGGATTTCGGAGCAGTCTCCTGCTCAATCCACCAGGACAGACACACACCTCCCTCCCGTTGGCACACACACTCCCACCCATAGCCTAGACACACACCTCCTTCTTTATTCCAGTCATGCCTTGCAGAAACGTCTGATGCCCCTCCACCCCACCCCAGCGGATCGGTCTGTGTCCCTTATCCCTCACACACACACACACACACACACACACACAGAGAGTGGCACGCTGCTCCCCAGCAGATTGCACCCTCGCTCTTGGATACAGTGTTTCCATGGCAGCCACGTTTTCTGCACGTGTAGAATCAGACGGAGTAAGGGAGGGAGAAAGACCACTCCTATTGATTCACTGGCTGACTATTGATTCACAGACTGCAGCTGCATACTTACCTACAGAACATGCACAGAGTGTAAACATCCAGCATCAGATTGGAGCCTTTGAATAAGGCTCAGCTATGGAATGTGACAATGAGGACTCACCTTTGGTTGAGCATGCTTTCACCTTTGAAAAGGAGCCTCAATATGTGTGGCTACTCCAGTTATCTCTTCAGTTTACATATAACTATTAGGTAACCAGTTGATGGTAGTTATTTATGCTCTTTTAAAAAAAAAGACCCAGATAATGGAAAAACCACAAGAGAGAAAAACTTTGTACTTTTCAGTTCCAGCTGATTTTATTTCCTTCTCGGAAGAAAAGAAAAAACAAATTAAAAAAAAAAAAAAAAAAACAACAATCTGTACAGAGGTCTGAGAGGCAGTGATTGACCCAAACATTGGCTGGTTTTGAGCAATAAACATCAAATGATATTGGCATGATTGGACAAAACATGATCATACACAGCATATTGCACAAATGAAAAAAGAAAAAGGACAATAGAAAAGATGACTTGAAGGTAAAAAACAAAAAACAAAAAACTCCTGGACCACAATCATCTTCAACATAAGGATGTCCAAAGATGGCTGTCCTAGTGCCTGTCGTTGATCATCATCATACATAAAACACACAATCTTTGCTTATAGTACAGTCAGTTTACATAAATATCTTCATGTTATTATTCTTTTAAAAATCTTAAACACAACAGCTATAGCTACATATACCTGAATCTGAAATACAAATGCTATTTGCCATGCCATAATATAGGAAAAACAATTAGCCTGCTATACTTAGCCAACAGGTACAGAAAGGTTAAATACTATTTTTTGATGCAATTTGCGCAATAACAGATGAAGCACTTCATACATCTCCCTCCCTCCAAAGTCTAGGCAAAGTGGAATGAGTGTGAAATTCCATCCAGTGGTTCAAATAAAACTTATCTTGATAAAAAGCACACAGAGGTATTAGCTCTATCCAAACAGTGACTCTCTGGGATCTTTCACTCATATAATATTAGGTCTATGTGTACTGGAAACACAGTCACCACTTCGACTGGGAGCTTCAGTGGCGCTTTGTTTACTTGGCTGGTGAAACTAGAGTCACTGTGCCATTAAGAAGCATGTGGGTAAATACTGTAAACACTGTGTGAGGTCAGATTGTGCCAAACAAATCCCCTCTGCACAACTAAACACCAATGTAGATCCAAACAACAATGTTGTAGGCTACCCACTCGCCGGAAACCCCCTCTCTATAGATTTTGTACAAAAATACAAGTAGAAAATCATGACACACTCAAATCTCCTTAAAAGTGAGAGAAGTCAGACATTTTAAATAAGATACACTTCTAGCCCTTCCGCGCAGGATACAGACAGGTGTATGTGCACAAACACAAATGAGACCTGTACGAGAACAATACTTCTATGTATAAAAAAGTTTGGCCGGTATAAATACATCAATATAAAAAAAACGTCATCTGACACAGAGGAACTACAAAGTTGAAGCACTAGGCAGAAAGGATGCGCGTCGGGGAACATTGGTCCTGAATTGTGCACTGAGTGTTTAAAAAGGTTCAGAAAAGGGTTTCTGAAGTTTTGAGTCAGTCTTTGTTTTAAGTCCTGCCGTTGAAAGAGAAGCTGGTGATAGTGAATTGTGTCCTACGGTCACACAAATTGCGTAATTACGCAGCAATGAATATTTTTTACGCATTTAACCACAACAAAATCCTCCTTATCTCGGAGGGCATGCGTGTTGATATTGAAACTGTTTCGAGTTTGGAAAAAAACTACACCTGAATAGCAACTTGATGGTCAATGTGAATTGGCTATATCTTAAACAAACCCAACACGACGAGCTCTCCGGTAAGTGTCCGTTTTCCCGACCCAAAATGACATTAAGATTCAAAGTTCAGTCTCAGTCCTCATCCTCGGCGGATTGGGTTGAACATTTGAGCTGAAGTCCGTGTGTTTCACTGCGCTCTGCTTACATTCACTCCTCCTCTGTGTTCAAATGCAAACTAAGCATCTCCCCCGTCTGCGCGTTCCCGTCAAGCGCAGCGACCGCTGTCCAAGTCTGTGAGCGGCGCGTACCTGGGCTTCAACGCGCACGCAGGCCACCTTTTCTTTCCTGTCTTCACTCTCCCTTATTTAGTGAAAGAATGGCGGAAATATTCTGCTCTGGACTCACACGCCTGTCTGGGGGGGGTTGAACAGTTCAAAACGTGGGGGGCGTAGCGGTTCCTCTCCACCGTGGTCCTCTCAGTAGGTGAACACCAAGTTGGAGATGGTGGACTCCAGCCAGTCTCCTGAGATCATCTCGCTGACCTCCGGGGTGCAGTAGTCGGGGAAGTCGAAGTGAGATCCCGCCCCGCACTCCCCGAAGCTCCAGTCCAAGTCCCGGTCCAGCTCTGCGTCGGAGAAGCCCATGCCGCCCAGGGACATGCTCTCGAACCCGGGGCTCGAGTTCAGGTCGAGCCGCTCGTCTTCAAACTCTTCATCTGATGATGAGGATGACACGGATGAGGACGAGTGGGAAGCTGAAGGTGTTGGAGAGGAGGCGCGAGCGTACCTGAGGCGCGCGGTGTGTGATGACTCGCTGGCCGCGGGGCTCGGCTCCTCGTACAGGCTGAGCGGGTCGCTGGACTCGGCCGAGCTGCTCAGCGTGGGACTGGCCGGGACGCCCACGGAGGGAGGCCCGCTCTCCAAGCTGCCTGCGCCGCCGAACATGTGGCCGCGCCGCGCCTCTCCGGTGCGCTTCTCCGGGATCTGCCTAGCCCCAGACACTGACCTGGATTTGAAGAGCGCCTGGTGGTCGCCGGGAGATGCATAGTCCTGCCCCGGAGCGCTTTTCGCGGTCCCCTGTTTGTGCGTCCTGCTCACTCCTTTGGACGCGGGGCTTCTCTTCACTCCGGCTTTGGCGCTGCGCTCCCCGCTCTTGTCCCCGCGGTCCGCCTGCTTACTCGCTCCGCTTCCCGACTTGACCTTCTTTCTGGGCCGGTACTTGTAGTCTGGGTAGTCGGCCATGTGTTTGAGTCTGAGACGCTCCGCCTCGCGGATGAACGGGATCTTGTCTGTGTCTTTCAGCAGCTTCCAGCGCTTCCCCAGTCTCTTGGAGATCTCTGCGTTGTGCATGTCCGGCGACTGCTCCATAATCTTCCTCCTCTCGATCTGTGACCAGACCATGAACGCGTTCATGGGTCTCTTGATGTGCCCCGTCGGAGTTTTACACCACGCCAAGTCGCTCCGCTCCCCGGAGGAGGGGGACTCGGGGGTCGGGGACGCGTCCATCTCCAAGTCCATTTCTCCCGTGTCCGTGGAGTCCCCGCCAGGGGAGTGAGCGTGGGCGCTCTCAGTCTGGCTCATGTGCTGCACCATCGTTTCTTCCACGCGCCTGGAAACACGCTGTTCAGTGCAGTGCTTTCGCAAAGTTCAAGTGCGCAAAAAAAAAAATATGACTTGTTGGCTTTCACAAAAATACTCCTCACTTGTTCTGATTTCAGGCGCTTCGAGATCACTGATGGACACGGGTCTTAAATAAAAAAGTTCATCCAAGTCTCTTCTCTGTCTCTTTTCAGTTCAGCTCGTTTCGGAGACACCTGGACTCGCAACTTTCACCAGTGCGCTTCACGGAAAGGAAGAAGAAGTCCCGGATCCACTCAGAAGCAACTTTCAACTGCCTGTGCGGCTGAAAACTCGCCCTGCAAGACTCGAAACGCGCCGCTGTGGGAAACAGCAGTGCGAGCCCCTTATGTGAACCTGGCTGTCTGCAGCGCAGCTTGTCTGTGCGGTTGAGGAACCATGTGGTTGAATGGAGCAGCTGCGCTTTCTCATAGTCTCCCTGTTTCCTTAGCGCTCTGTAATATTACTGTAAACACAACAACGAGAACCTCGCCGTTATATACCCTCATCGCGAGATATAAAGACCAATCAGCGTCTGTCTCCATCCCGATTTTTCGGTCAAGCCACTCCCCCCTGGCCCCCCATTGGCTGAATAAAAAAAACGGGTAATAATAATAATAATGTGCAACGAGGATCAGTGTGTCTGACCTCATTCCTGTCAGACTCCACTGGAAGAAAGACGAACTTGGTGTGTATGTGTGTGTATATATAAGTGTGTGTGTGTGTGTGTGTGTGTGTGTGTGTGTGTGTGTGTGTGTGTGTGTGTGTGTGTGTGTGTGTGTCTGTGTGATTTAAAGGAACACAGTGTCCTTTTCCCTTGCTGCAAGGGGAAGCTCGCAAGGATATACTTAGAACTACACTGGTTTCATGAGGATGAGTACCGGCTAAATTTAGATTCTGTGCAATGGGGGGGCACAGGGAAATGCTGAGAAAACACAAAAGCAGCCACAACATGTTGTGTTAGTCAGACTGCAGTGTGGCGAGCGGGGATGTATTGGAGGGTAAACCCACCCAAACATAGCTCGTCCAACCTATTATTTACAAATCATTATGACACCACCTCACACCATTACATCACGGCAGGCAGTATAAACAGATGTGAAGTGAGGTGAGGATAGTTTTTATTTACACTCTACATCAGTGCACTATGGTAAACCAGGTACCTGAAAAAAAATAATTAGGAATATTATGAAAGTGGGTAGAATTATCTATCAGGGCCTCGCACACACGACAAACAAAGTCACACTCACTCCAACAGCTTCCTGCTCCACAACGCACAGATTTGTCCTCCTTCAGAGCCCCATCATGTTAACATGTCTGCGTCACGCAGGATCACATTACAGCCTGTGTCGCTAGATGTCAGGCTAGAGCCAAAGGGAGCTGATGAGGTGTACATTGTGTTTATGTATGTGCCTGTGTGTTAAGATGTGCAGCGGATTTATCTCAGACCAATGATCGGCCGCTGCGAGCTACCATCGTTAAATCATGCAGGTGATGTCATCGGCTGGCGGTGAAGGCTCCCCCTTGATCCTGCGACTGAACTGACTGGCCTAAGTGTTTTTCACAGCACCTCCGCAACACTGGGTGGTGATAAATAAAGAGTGGGTGAACTCTGTCCTTCAGCTGATGGTTTCCAAAGACAAACAGAAGCAGAAATTCCCAGAAAAATCTATGTTGTCCGATTAGATCTTCATGTACTCTAACATAACGTCAGCTATGCAGTCTTCATGTGTATTCTTAATTTATGGCAAGAATTATGTCAAGATAAAAAACCCTCATAAACTCTTTAAAATTTCACAACTAAAGCTCTTTACCCCCCTCAGTGCTTACATAAATCAAACACATAAATAATAATGAGCTCTTTCATCAGTCTATACCTTTAGCTGCCTCAATTACAAGCATGCACCTGTCACTGGATTAGTTTGCTATCTCCCTCTATCTCCTTCCCGGTCTTAACACGCACACACACGCGCACACACACACACACACACACACACACACACACACAGTGGCATGTACGCAGGTTTGTTTAAACAGGTGTAGCAGGTATACCTGTAATCTTATCTGATGTGTGAGAAGCAGCTGTCGGTAGCTTTCCACTCTGTCACTGGCAGATGTAGAGCTCTGGCAGCAGCGGGACACCGGGCCCCATCACACTGGCCTATCGCTCTGTCATCTTCACAGCTCCCGGAGCCATGTGTTTACCCCAAATACACCAGCGCTTTGTCTCAGCTATGTTGACGCCTAAAGGGATAGTGTCATAATGAGGGAGTGCTGTGGGAGGCTGGGGTTCTTACAGCGACTTCTTAAAAGTGTGTGCGGTACAAACTAGAGTTAAGCTGGTGTGGGTATTTTTGAGGATGATGTGCTGATGTTGACATTTCAGGGTTAGATTTTGAATATTTTCATGCATAAAAACACAAAAAAATAAATAGGTTATCTTTGTTTTTTGTTTTTTTGACAGACTTGTATTCTTCTCAAAGTGGAAAAACCTTTGAAAATGCATTTTGCTAACCTTGTGACACTAAAACACTCCAATCAAAGCTGTAGTGGTGAAGTTATTTTAAGGGCTTTGAAAAATAACACATTTACTACAGCTGCATCAAGGTAGGAATCTCCATTATTTTAGAGTTGACTGACACACTGTTTAATATGCAATTTTTAATAAAACATAAACATTAACCCAATATGTCAGGCTAACCCTGGAGCAAACTGCAGGCTAGATAAGCTTACAGCATGTGACTGTGTGTTTGTGTGTGTGTGTGTGTGTGTGTGTGTGTGTAAGTCTGCCTTTTTTTTGGGAGTTGGGTTTGTTATGACCGAGGCTGTTGTGGATTGAATTGAAAAAAGAAGAAGGGAACACAGTCGTCACGATATGTCGTAAAAGCGAGGGGTGAAATTAGAGATCCACTAACGGAAAGCAAAGAGATGGAAATGGAAGACGCAGGGAGCGGGCTGTATAGAAAAGAAAGTGCGCACCAGCGTGTGTCTCTGCGTGCAGTCAAAGAGAGGTACTCATTACCATGTACTTGCCTTTTTCAGCGGCCTAGGAATGACGTGCCACTTTGACCTGCCCGCTCGTCATCCAGGGTCAAACACAATGAGGCCTTTGTGTGTGTCTGTGTGTGTGTACATGTGTGTATGTGTGTCCAGCCCTAACTGAATTGGAGCTTTTCCAGGGACTGAAAGTTTGAAAACCAGTGGGAAGTCCCCCTCCTCCCTGCAGTTTAACAGAAAAACTGAAGACTAAGCACTGATTTGCATACACACACTCCCTCTCTCTCTCTCTCTGCCTCTGTGTGACTCATCCACAGTGAGTTTGTTCTCTCTGTGTTTTGTGTGGATGTGGCAGACAGTGCAGGTGGCCATCTCACGGTGTCACCCACCTACTGCTGTCAGCCATTACACAACAACACCAACCAAGCCAGTTATTTATAAGTTGCCATAGAACATACAGTACCTAATACTTGCTTGTATCATTATGTCATTCTTCCTCAACGTCGACAATCAGGACTAAAAACAGACATGCTGAGGGATAAGATAACTGCTTTTATTCCTTCCTTCCGTCTTTAATCATATTTCAAAATGGGTAAGTGGACAAAATAACAGGAAACACCTTACAAAATAATAAATTAGAATATAATAACCCTGAAATTAGAACTGTCAGTTCGCCTCTTTCATGATTTGTGAGGCCTTATTTTGAAGTGCTGTCGCAATGGATTCCACTACATTGTACAGGTGTACATGATATTTTGTACACCCCACATATACTCTCTCTTGATGACCAAAGGTCTTTTTCATCTGTTTCCTTCTTTACGTTTAATAATGATTACTTATTATAATATTACTTTGAATATATCATATATTACTTGTAGAGTATTTGGAGATTCAGCGACACAAAAAATTGGTACGGAGAGGCAATTCTTAAGCTTCTCTTTCCATCCTTCCTTCCTTTCCTTTCTTGATCTCTAGGTCTTTCCTTCCTACTGTCACATTTTAATATCCAGGACACACACAAACAGAGAAAGCGCAACAGAGGAAGAGCGAGTGAGTGTCACAGGAATGCATAGACAAAAAAAGAGAGCGCCCTTGACAGTAGGACATGAACAAACCGGAGCAAATTAAAATAAGTGATGAGGAAAAAGCAAAGCAGTTTGGGAATCTTCAGTTTTCCTCTATCAGTGCTGTAATCCAGAGGATTCGTTCAAGGTAGGAAAAAAGCAAAGGGAGTCAGATGAAGGAAATAGATGTATGAATGAGTGCAAGATGGAGGTGTGGTCAGGCCGCCCTTGCCACACCCCAGGAACTCCCAACATCCCTCACTTGGAGAGTTAGGAGGCAATTCAGGTGATTGCTTTGCCACGGAAACTCACATGAACACACACTTACACACACAAATGCATAAACACACACCAACTCACGGCGAGACAGAGCCAGCTAAGTACCAACGCACCGCTGCAGGACCTAGACGTGCTGCAGAGTCAAATTAAGAGCGCAGACACACACTCACACAGAGACACACGCACCAAACTCGGTCACGAATGTACATACACTCGCTCACACACACTCAGCCACTCTCACAGCTGCACTCTACTACACTCAGACACTCTGATGCAACGATCGGGCTTTTGGGGGCATTGTCTAAAAGCCAGAGGAGTGGTAAGGAGTGCAGAATGAGAGCAGAGGAGAAGGAGGGGGAAAGGAAAGGAAAGGAGAGCAGAATCAGAAGATAGAGAAGTCATTATGGAGCTTTTTGCTCTTTTGCAAAAGTCATCGTCCTTGTGCTCGTTTGTTTCCATCAAAATGGCATTGGACATACGACGGGCGGAGGATGGACACTTTCGGTTATTCAGCATTTTTGGGAGAGGACATCTCTCAGACCTGGATCCATATTGAACTGCAGAGGAACGGATATACCGCAAAAGAAGACAGAAAAGAACGAGTTTCTTCTTTCTATTTTTTTGGGGGGGTGAGTCGCCTCTGAGTTTGGAGTTTGCTGGGTTGCTGTGGTTTTTGAAGAAACATCAATGGCTTCCATCGACACGGAAGAATCGAGGCTAGGGAAGAGACATAAGGCATCATGAACAAGTTAGGTAGCGAGGGGAGAAAAAGACAGGGTATGAAGCGTGTGTGTAGGAAGGGTGGATGCAGAGGGAATATTGCATGAAAATTTCCCCCAGAAACCTCTCTGTAGCGCTAGATATCACCAAGGAGAGACAGACAACTGCAACGCCCATCTCCCTCGATCTCCTGCATTTTTACCTTTCGCCGTCTCTCCCTGCACACATTTACATCATATACCTCTACGTATTAGATCTACATGCAAAAAACACACGCTGACTAAGCGTTCAATAGTACACAGGCACCCCAAATCACTCTGCACTGCACCCCCCCACCCCACCCCCCACCCCCTTCTCTATTGCACGCGGATCCTCCTCCAGGCAGATCAGGTCAGGCAGGCTGGTTCTTTCCCCATGTTGCCCAGGGAGCGGTGTCCTCAGCTCGGGCACGGAGGCAGGCGCTGCAGGGGTCGACGAGGACCAGGCGTGGAGCTCTGAGGCTCTCTGCAGCTCCAGACAGGCTCCAGACGCACTGACCTACATCCGCCTCAGTCACACTGGGAGAGAGACGGTGAGAGAGAGGCAGAGGGAGAGAGAGAGAGAGTGAGGGGTGTTGGGCGGGGGTGGAGGGTGCGGAGAGAGAGAGAGAGAGAGGGAGAGAGGGAAAGCAGGAGAGGATGTGCAAGAATGACTGGGAGACTGGTAAGCAGGCAAATGGGTGGACAGGCTTGCAAAATGGCAAAGTACAAGAGAGTGGCACGATGCAAGGGGGAGGGGCCGTAGAGGAGAGAAAGAAGAAGAGAATTTAAATAAAACTTGCTGGATCTAGTTCCTAAATAACGTTCAAACCTCCTTTCACACTAGTAATGCTTAAAAAATCTCTTTTTCTCCTCATGCTTTTGCTAATCTCTATCCTCACCTCACTCTTCCCCTTTTGCCTCTCATCCCTCCCCATGTAGCATCCCTCTTCCTCGCTCATCTTCTCCTTCTTTCTATGTCCGTTTAGCTTGATTTTCATCATATACCACCACGTCTGTCACTGTGGGAGGATTAGTCCGTCTCTGGCTGCCTGCTTATCTGTCTGCTCTGGCTTTCGGCTGCAGAGAGAGAGGAAGAGGAGGAGGAGGCGGAGGAGAGGAGGAGCAGGTGTGTGTGTGTGTGTGTGTGTCTGTGTGTGTGTGTGTGTGTGTGTGTGTGTGCGTGTGTTTGTGTGAAGGGGGTTGCTTGGCATCACTTGCTTGGTTGTTGTGGCTATACCAGCTCGACTCAGCTTATTGCGAGTGTGGCTTTTGCTGGAACGGTGCAGCAGAGGCTCTGCAGTGCAGCAGGAGTAGAACATTTTGTACCATTTGTGTGTTCAAGCAGTTGTGGATATATATGTGTGTGTCTGTGTGTAGCAATTCTCCATGCATCTCCTTCCATGCTTAGACTGACTGTGTCCATTTCTGCAATGCGCCGGTGATGTCTGTCCGACTGGCTGTGTGTGATCATTACTCTCCAGTGCCAGCATCGACACTAAACACGGATCAATACCAATAGTATAGCAGATAGATCAGCCTAACGTTAGCACGGCTCCCCCGGGACCCCATGTGGCAGTGGAAGTCAGTCTCTGAAGCAACATTCCTCAGTCACACTAACAATGTCTTTATCCTGAGGTGAACATCTATAGGCCCAAGGGAGTTAGAAAAAAAAGGCGAGTATATTAGACGGTACAGTAGAATCCAGCTGGGTCAGTGTATCCTGGTAAGGTCAGCAACTCGCAAAGAGATTTGAAAATTGAAGATGGTCCAGGCATTTAAAGGGTTAGTTTAATTTTCTTCCCTCAAGCCCACCTGATTTATTGGGAGCTGTCAGTCCTCTATGGAGGACTAACCCCTGTGTTATGTCTGTGGAAATATCAGAAGGGCTGGTTTTCTAAGATTGAAGAGATCAGTGGCAATCAAACAAAACCTTGGTAAAGAAAAAAAAAATCCCCCATCTTCACCTTCTGCACAGTTTCTACAGTCGGCCACAAAAGTCGTCTTAAAATGTCATTTGTCGCACAAGTGACTGATATTGGTAATCAGTCCTTTTTCATTTGTGAAGAAACTTGGTACACAAACAGATATATAAAAACAACAAGTTGTGATTTAATGGAGAGATTAAAGGTTAAACAAAAAAAAAAATTTAAATTAAAAGTTGCCAGGCAACTAGCAGAGACTTAAGGAACTCACTGCATCCGGCAAAAAATAGTTACAGCGGGTAACTGCTTGTAAAACCACAACCTGATATTTTAACATTTATGTTAGTGCAGATTAAACAAAAGAGATATGATGTGTTAATGGTGGTGTTAGTGGTGTTGACAAACAGATTTTTAGACTCTGGATAGAGCTAGGCTAGTTTCCCCATGCTTCCAGTCTTCATGCTAAGCTCAGCTAATCGCCTCCTGGCTCTAGCTCCATAGTTAGTGCACAGACATATGAGTGGTATTGAACCTCTCCTCTAACTCTTGGCAAGAAAGCAAATATTTTTGTGAAGTGAAATTTAGGACTGAAACTGATTAATACAATGGAAATGGAGTCAGTGGAATTGCTTGCAGGCGCAAAGAACATTTCAACTTCAGTGACAAACACAAATTTGTGCCATTGACGAATAGAAAACCATCTTGACAGTGCTGACCTTTGAGGGAACAGAGAGAACCAGAGAAAGCTACTCTACCAACTGTGTTGCACTGTTGAATTTTATATAGCCCAGTTCTGCTAAATGACATTCTGCTAAATGAGAAGCAACGTTTGACATATTTTTGAACTTTGAAGAGACTCTGCATCCAGAACTAATCATCGTATACAGACATGACAGTGTTATGGATCGTCTCATCTAACTCCTGGCAAGAAAGTAATGAAGAGTATTTCCCAAAATGTCCAACTATTCCTTTAGAGTTACACTCACTCCTTTTGTTAGGCCTCTGTCATATCAACAGTTTTAAGAGGAAAATTCTGGAATGAAATTGATTGATTTCAATTGAATTGCCACAGTCAGTTGATTTGCTTGCAAAGGCAAAGTTACGCACTGCTGACCGATAGCAAACCGTCTTGACAGTGCTGACCTTTGAGAGAATGGAGAGAACTAGAGTTTCCAGAGGGGAGGAAACTATCCTATCAGTTTTGTTGCATCATTCACTCTTATATAACCCTGCTCTGCACAATGTGAAGCAACGCCAATAGATTGAGTGTGTCAGCTCATTCTTGATCTTGTACACGGCAGCTGACAAACTATTTCAACTCAAGAATGAGCTGTCTATCTCAACGTTCAAGACAACATGGAAAAGAGGTCCTAAAAGTGCTCAGAATAATGGAAAGCTTGAACATCTACGGTTGCACGACAATAAAGCAAACACCAACAGCTGAATAAGATTATGCGATATAGTCAAAAGCTCCACAAGAAGAGAGTAAGAGGATATTAAATTGAGATTGCTTTGTCAAATGCAGAGAGAGCATCCTTCTAATCCCTCCCTCATTTGGTTGTTAATGAAACTAGCCACAACCGAATGCAGCCACTGCACAACCTGGAAGTCACCAAGCTCCCAGCACAACACATTTTGAGAGTATGCACCAATTGATTTTGCTGTGCCACTTTTGGTGTGACTCAGCACTTATAGCGCAGAATAGCACCCCATAGGGTTCTCAGAGTGTATTCTTAACCCTGAAAATCACCTCCATTTTAAGAACATTCAGAGATTTGAAGGTGCTGTTGGGAGCTTTTTAAAAAATCAGGGAGTGTACCTTCAAGAAAAATTTGATCTTGTAAAATGAATGACTTGTTTGAATAGCTAAATGGTATCATGTAACCTCAATCCACTCAAAACCAAACAATGGTGAAATTCCTCTCTGCTTGGATTGAAAGAGCTCTCGATTCATTCAATATGAAATGTAAACCATCCACTTACATCACAAAAACAAGAGCAGCTTTAAAAACTAAGTCAGTCCATATTGTAATTTAGATGTATGTTTCTATACAGGATGGTGAGTAGTAAGCTCCCCGTTTCACATGGCACACTCCCTGTCGCCTGATTATAGATGAAACTCTGGACTGCTGTAGCCAAGTTCCAAAGTCAGTCCAGATAGAGACAGATAGAGATGTCGCTGTCTAGATTTCTTTCCCACTACTGCTGGAGAGGGGAGTTATCAGGTCCAGATGCCAAGAAAAGTGGGTCACCACACTAAACATGTGCCAGACCCTATACTTCCCCATATGTACAGGGACCCACTGCTTACACTAGTGCACATACGTACACTTGCCAAGTCAGACCGTTTTCTTCCCCATCTCCCAAAATAGCACAGAGCCGACTCAGAGTGAGTGTGTGTGTGTGTGTGTCTGTCTGGTTCCATCTGGCGTATATCTTACATCTGCACATACATCCCTGCCTGTATGCATGGTTCTCCTACAGTAAATCTCACAATTCTATCATAACTACAGGGTGTGTTTCATATTGGCTTTCAAGTTTTGCCTCTTTCCCCACAGTCTTTTGTCTTAATGTCTTTCTCATATGACATCCAAACTAGTAGCTGCCTTAAACCCCCAGACCCTTTCATGCTGTGCCTCTGCCATCCCAAACAACAGCCATCTGACAGCGGTGGAGGACTGCGGTTAGACCCACAGATCTTTTTAATGGGGAGTTTACAGGCGAACAAGCAGTTTTTTTCACGGAGAGAGTTCAGTGTTTCTATGCTGCAGAGGTCATGAGGAATCTGCTGGGAAGGGGGCCAGCTCGATTTTAGGGGGATTCAGCATGTGAAGCTCTAGAAAAAGTGTATGTTGGGAAATTTGAGGCTGCTTGCGGAGGCTTTATTTGGATTGTGAGCCACGGTATATCATCAGAATGGCTCAAATAGACTCAGGCAGAGTACTATTTATGAGCACAGATGTATTTAAGGCCAAGAGTGCTCCTTCAAAGTCCTCACAGAGTTTTCCAAGTATTTCCCAGCGTGTCCTCTTCCTTAGAAAACAAATTCCGCGCTGCCCGGTTGACATCCATGACACACTTTTTCCTCCATTCTGTTGTCCTCAGCTTTTTTTCCTTCGCTGAACACTTTACAAGTAGTGACAAATTATGTTGCTGAAAGCATTTCAGAATAACAGCAATACCTAGATAGACCCAGAGCATGTAAACACTCGGGACAAACACACACCACTGGGCTGGCTGGGAAGGGTAATATGATTGGACTGGACAGCGAGTGTCACCCCATGGGGCAAATCAGCTGTGTTATGATGCGTAATCGGTCAGCTGTCTGAGGAGGTGTGTGTGTGTGTGTGTGTGTGTGTGTGTGTGTGTGTGTGTGTGTGTGTGTGTGTGTGTGTGTGTGTGTGTGTCACACTGCCACACAGGTCACTCCCTAGCAATGCCCAGGGTGTATTGCATTGATTAGTGTCTGAGTGTTGGTCACATCTTGAGCTGGCAATGTAGTGGCATTACTGCCATGACAGAGGAACCTTTAGGGAGGCAGCCTTCCTTTGGGCTCTCCTGTGTGTGTGTGTGTGTGTGTGTGTGTGCGTGCGTGCGTGCGTGCGTGTGTGTGTGTGTGTGTGTGTGTGTGTGTGTGATCAAGCCATATCCATAAACCTGCCTTTTAAAACAGCATCATGCGGTTGGCCATCTTCCTCTGTTGGATATAACATTACACTCACCAAGTTAATTGCTGAAATCTGTTAAAAGTAGCTACACTACAAGCTCCCCTGAAAAGGTATCTTAACACAATGAAGCTAGTTGCAGGAACAGTAATTGTAGCATCACTACCTCCCACTACTGCAGTCAGAAGATCAAACAGGCTGTTAACAAGCCAACAGTTTAGCCACAATATTTAACTAATTTATTTGGAGTAAATCTCAAAGTGAGCAATCCCAGAAATTCCAGTAATAATCCTTCATTGTCCCACCCTCTTTATCCATTCAGCATTTTATTTTAGCAATGGCAGCAGCAGTTTTTTCTTCAAACGTGGAAAAACATCCTTTGTGGTGAAATAGTTTCACTTGTCACCACTTTTAAATCAATATCTCTTAAATGTTGTTCAAGCAAATGACAAACCTTTCCAGTATTCATAAGAATAACAGAAAAAAAAACACTGAGTAATTTTGCAACCAGAACAGAAACAAATGTGACTCTGCGAAGTGGCAGAATAACCCAGCAGTGTTACAAAACATGAAATTTCATAAAAGCTTGTTTAAATGGAGCTCTCTCGCTCTGCTTTTGGCTTATTTTTAGAAAGCCCGCCTAAAGTGCTGAGGGAAGGGTGATTTTTCGCTCATTAATTTGACCACTGCAGTGCTGTATGTGAGACTCGGAAATCAAACAATTGCCAGTGCAAGCTTGTTTGTTTCACAACACCGAGTCAAAGGTGCGGAGCTGTATGTACAGTAATAGCAGACTGTTGGCACACAGACAGAACAGGTGGAATGAACAGTTTTCTAATGACAATTTACACTTATGAGTGCGTGGTTGAAGGAGAAGCGGCCAAAGAGTTCACATTGGCCCAGACTGACCGGACAGTAATAATAATAATACCATAACGACGGAGAGGCCTCGAGGGATTCCCCAAATAGACACTTTTAAGAAGAGAGGAGGAGGAGACAAGGAGAAGAAGGATCAGATGAGAGAAGGAAAATGGGTTGTCTGTGTTTGTCACCCACATGTGTGTGTTGTGCGTGTGCGTGTCTGTTCGTGTTTGCGTGTGTGTTCTTTGCTTCAGAACAGCATATTCTGATTTTTCTGCCTCCATACTTTACACTTGCTGAATGTTTCTGTGTGTCAGACTCTTCTCCCCAGGCTCTTTATTGCTTTTATAGCCCAGGCTGCCTTATCTAACCAGGTCTCCTGAGAAAACTAGAGAGAGAGAGAGAGAGAGAGAGAGAGAAAGAAAGAGAGAGACAGAGTGGAGCAGAGAGGCTGCAGACTGTAGAGAGCGTGCAAGGGAAGTGGAAGAGTTGAAAGTCATATCAACAGTGCAGCTCCACATTGCAAAAACATCCATCCTTATGAGTCATGTAGTTCAGTCTGAGTCTTAAAATACAATTTCCTTCTTAGAAAAAACAACAACCTTGACAACTGAGCAAGTGCTGTGCAAAATTTGCTTAAATGAAACAGATCATTTTCTTTTTTCTCAACATAATGGTCCTTGTTTGCATAAATTTGCTGAACGAAGCAAAACTGCTTTTATTACAAGTGGAAACAGGTTCATCGAAGAAATGAGCCAACTTAGTCAGACACTTGAAAAAAAGGGGGGGATTCTGGGATGTGGCAATTTTAATGCTTTTAAGAGTGAACTGGCGTGTTTATGCAGACTTGTTGGAAAGTGACCAATCAGCTCTGAGGTAACTCTCCACCTGTGTGGCTGCCAATCACAGCGGTAGTTCATTAAAAAAAAAAAGCTGGTTACGCAAAAAGGCCCGGTCACACACAGGTGAGAATGGAGCCCCGGGGCATGTGCTGTTAATTCAGATTGTAGTAGACTTCTTTATAGATTAAGATTTTGTTAAATCTACTGTAAAAGCCAGCTCTAACTCCATCTCTCTGCTTTGGACAATGCTGTTCCTTTACAGATAATGAAAGACTTCACACATAAACAAGTATTGCCTCTTTTGTATTATTTTGTAGTATTGCCTCAGACTTGTAGTCAAAGCACAGCTTGACTACAAGTCTGGTGAATACAGAATGGACACATAATCACTGTTTACTATGAAATGATAGTAGAGCAATAAGGTAACAGAGAATGCTTTCCTCTTACAGAAAATTGGTTAATGTAGAAAATGTAGTTGGTCTGAAAAGAATGTAGCATGGAGACAGGTATTTGATGTGACAATGTTCAAAGGAAAATGTAATCTGAAATCTGGTCCGGCCCATGGACAAAGGTCAGTGATTTTCGTATCTCTGTCTCACTCCCTCTGTCTGTGCCTCGCCGTTTCACTCTCTCTTACCTGGCTTAACTGGACTGCCAGAGGCATTAATCAGAGCGCACTGACAAGTGTAAATGTGTGTGTAAAATACATAAACACAGGCATAAAGTTTGAAAGTGAGCACTCAATCCATTAAGGTATAAATGTCAAATCTCCTCTTCCTCCTACCATGTTGCCAAAATGACTTCAGCCAGCAATCAAATTGTCCCAAAGACCTAAAGTTTTACTGAGTATTTGTTTTCAGTAAACACTTTTTCATAAATACTATTACACATATTTTCATTTATGAAACAATAAAGTGAGATGACTGGTCATGAACATCTGTTCAGCTTTATGTAAACTCATGCATTAACTCATGAAAGAGGAAAGAATTTAGTGTTTCAATGAAACTATAACATTCAAAATGCAATTGCAATATGTATCAATATATATCCATGGTCCATGCATTTATTGCAGTTTATTGAAAAATATAAGCACTAGTTTCCCATATATGGAAATAATTTAATATATTGCATTATTTTTTCCAATATATTGCCAAATATTTTGTTTCATAAGGGATCTGCCTATGTCTGCAAGGCTCTGCATAGACCGCTGGCGTTACATTACAGAGTGTACATGTCGACAAACTTGTGTGGACACGTAAGAAATTCAGTGTAGACAATGTAAACAGAACCATGTATGTATCCGTATTGTACTAAATTGTGAACAGATCGGCCAAAGTGTGATTTATTTTGCCTTCTCAAATTGTTTCATTTAAAGGATTAGTAGAGATCTTATGACACAAATATTTTTTCTTATCTTTCTTATACTTTGCTCATTTGTTATGTATTAAATCATCTTGTGACCCATCAGATGTAACTTGGGACCCCCCGACAGATCGCAACCTAGAGTTTTGGAACCACTGCTTCAGTGGGCCAAAATTTGATTTGTTAAAAATCATTTTAACAAAAAAGTGAAATAATCTGCCACTGAGATGAGATAATTTCATTTTTTTTCTCCACTTGTGTCAGAAATGATCTGCTTTTTGAAAGTACTAGGAAAATTCCCCCCAGAATGAAACCTTTTTACCAGTTTTGCTAACCACCAATGGTCTTTCCTTTTGGCAGCTAGAGATTCACACACACACATACACACACACACACACACACACACACACACACACACACACACACACACACACACGCACACAAACACACAATGATTACTGAGTAAGCTTACTCTAGTGAACGCTGCACTGGTGGAGTCAAAGGCAAAAGGAAAAAAAAAAACACGACTGTTCAAAATTTGCAAGTGCTATGGAGCTTCTTGGTGTTTGATCAGCGATCTTTCTCACTGGTACCCGTAAAAAAAAATTATGTAATTATTAATTAGGTAACCCTGATTTCAATGAGCGGTGTGAACATGGAAAATTAAGATTTACAATTGCGCTAATTTACTCGAATGCAATGTATTGACTGTTACTCTCACAGATAGGGTCAAATATAAGAAAAGAAAAAAAACTATTTTACATAGAGGCATAAGTCTGCTTCTGAAATGTAGTGGAGTTATCTCCCTCTCTACCTGAAATTTCCCCTTGCTTGAAGAAAATTAGATATCCTCAAAAGCCTGGATAATCGACTGCTTTGGACGGACATGTTTTGGCAGTCTGAGGCCATGTGTGTGAGTATTTTGTTGATGTGAGGATAGAGAGTTCATTGCAATAGCAATCAGACAGCTATCACAAAAAGCACTAAATATCCTCCTCTTCCCTCCTCCTCGCGCTGAGATGCACATTTATGTTAATGTCACACAACTGTACCACAGTTTTGCCTCAGCATCACATTACTGGAGCGTGATGTTCCCTGCTCCAGGGCCAAACTCTGTGACTCCTTCTGTGTGTGTGTGTGTGCCTGTTCTCCAAATCTGTTTGCAAACCGCTGAGCACAAGCCATGGAGTGGGTTCACACTGGATTAGCTCTGAGTTGGCTAAACACCAGATAGCAGAGATAACAGTGTGCGTGGGTGTGTGTGTGTGTGTGTGTGTGTGTGTGTGTGTGTGTGTGTGTGTGGTGGAGGTGGGGAGGGGGGGCTGATATCAGCAGAAATAGGGGAAAACACTGATAAGGCTTTTTAAGGATCTGCAGTTCTAATGCTTATGACGGTTAGATGCTAACGAACAGTGCTGAAGTTTATTGACCTTTGTTTGGCAGACTTGTTTACAGAAAGCAAAGAAGAAAGGAGGAAATACAAAAGGAAAGAGGGGAAGAGGAGAAAGAAAGAAAGAAAGAAAGAACGAAAAAAGAAAGAAAGACAAAACAAAGAAAGTCAACAGGAAACAGATTCTCAGTTCCTAAACAGATTTTTCCTCTTTTTCTTCCGCCCACCAGCTGGAGCCAAACCCAGTGGGAGAAAGCCATCATCTTCACTTTCCCTCCTTTCTCCTTCCTCTCTTTCACCTTTCCTCCATCTTTTTTCCCCAGAATTAAACCCATCAAGATGAAGTCTCATCCCCTCGTTTCGTAGGAGGGGAAGGTGAATCTATAAAGGCTTCGCCTGTTCCCCTGATCGATTGATGTTGAAGTGTTTAACTCACAAAGGGCTGCATAAACAGCTCAGCAGCCCGTGGTTTATGCAGAACACCAGGCAAATCTTTTACAGGACTCCATTGATGTTGCTTGTTTTACCTGAGAAATAAGACGCTAATCCCCTTGATGTGCACCAAACGGAGAGGAGGTGATATCTGCGGGGGCGCGAGGGGCGGACCTCCTGTCTGTCACCTCCACATAAAACAAACAAAGCTGTCTCTGCTTTGCCTCACAGCCAAGCTGCATGAACCAGAAAGGGAATGCCAGTCGATCTCCTGTAAAACCTTTGGTACTAGTACAAGAAAACAGCTCTTTCAGAAGGCCAATACATGATGAAACCACCGCAGCGGTTAAACATCCTCATTGAAATGTGAATTATGGTACAGTATTCACGACATTACTACTAAACAAACAAGGGCACCGCTAAGAGGACAGGCAACCTCTGTGGCCCTTTACACTGCATGTTATGTAGAGTATGTTACAAATGGCATTAAGTTTGATTTAACAGGAAATCAGCATCATTGCTTTATGGCAGAAAAGCAGTTTTAGGGCTGTTTACTAGAAATAGAGCAAAGGGTCTCTGAAAGCGTGCTTCCATTGAAGGAATGTTTCCAGGAACCCTGAAATCATTTTAGGAACTCAGGAACCTGTTTTCAACAAAGGAATCAGGGTCAAAAATTTAGGTCTTTGGCAAGAGTTCCTGGCACCAAAAAAGGTACTGTTTTTGGGGGTCGTACTTTCTGATAGCCCAGGAATTATTAGGTTATTATTAAATTTGCTCACTAGTCAGATACAAACTGTGCTCCAGACCTATGAATTAACATCCAATTCAGTGTTGTTTTTTCAGCGATTTATGTAGGTTCTGTGAAAAGGTTTTTGAAACAGTTGACCAATCATCTTCCTATGGAGCTAGCTGGCTACCAAGCTACATCCATGAAAATAGCAAGTAAAGAGGCCGGCAAAATGGTGACAAGATGAGCTTGACACAGTAGCACAGGTTTTTGCAATTCGACCTAAAGACATAACAACTCTTAAATTATTGGACCATTATTAGACTAGTTTGTCTAATCTTTATGTTTCTTGCAGAGGAAAAAAAACAAAACAGAACTACACGAACGTTTAGGTCTTGATTTAGTTCTTTTAGTTCCTGTGGTTTTTTTTAGTACCTTTAACTATTTGATCAAAAAGTGCCATAGGTTTGCTACATTGAAAGATGATAGAGTGAAAAGGCAAAATAAGAACCTAATCTGTTTAAAATGAGTCTTTACATTTAGTAGCAAAGCAACTGGCAAAGTTGTTGTACCTGTGCAAGGGACGGAGGTCAGGGATGGGTGAAGTCAGGTCTGACATGGACACCAGAGACTGGGGCTGGCATCCAATCTCTACATTCAAAGTCCTTTTTTCTTTCTCTCCCAAACTGTAACTATGACAGTTATCCTTCCCTAGCCTTACCCAAGTTTTAGTTGCCTACACTTGAAATGAAGTACTGTCGGTCTGTCTTTTTCCTACCAGTGGGGGTTCCAGATAAGTGGAACGTTCATATGGGTCATTTTGATATGCAATGACAAATGCAAATTTGACAGTCAGATATGAGGAGTTGAAGCAATGACATTAATCGTAAAAGTAGTTTTAAATCTTTAGAAAAACCAGCAAGGGGAGTTGAAATTGTACTTCATGTCTTTGTCACCTTCAGACACATCCACATACACATCCACACACAGACACTCACACAGACACACACACACAAAGACACACACACATCCAGACAATCACACACTCACAAACACACACACAGTCACAAGACTCATCTTTATGTGTGAAAGTGGTAAAGAGAAGGCCCGAGTCTCCACCAAATCCCTAAAAGCTGTCATTGACTTCAAACACTGTGAATTCTTCACAGTGGAGTGCTTCAACCAAACAACAGAGCTGTCTGTCTTTATTTTACTATAGGATCCTTTTGATAGGGCCTCTGCAGTCCAGACCCTACGCTCTATAAGGTAGACCAGGGCTCTTTCAATTCATCTGAAGTGAGCTTAGAATTTCAAAGTGTACTCTATATACCAAAAAAAAGAGAAAAAAGAAAAACAAGCTGTTTCCTTTAATTCACAGCCGATGCCAGGGCAATTATATTAATGCCTATTCAGACAGGAGGTTTTATAGAATTTCTTAAGATGTGAAACATATATTTGTAGATGATGAATATTCATGTGGCAGAAAGAGAAACATTGCTGTATGTACAGCGCATATCAGTTTACAGAATGATCATTTACCAATTTAAACAGTGCATTAATTTCCATGAAGCATGTGTAATTTATGAGTGGTTTGGGAATGTGTGGATCCATCAATGTCAGAGTGACATGTGTGGGGTGATAATCTATTCTGTGACCCAAATTTACTGTATATGTTGAAAGGCTACAAAACTGCACTCTGGCCCTCCCATCCGATTTCACAGCTCATCACTGTCAGTACGATATACTACGTGTGTGTGTGTGCTGGTGTGTGAGAGAGCATGATAAAAGGAATGTGTTTTCCATCTTATCCAGAGGAGATTTTTTGAAAGGAACTCTGTTATTAATAAATGCATGAGAGCCAACAGAAAAAGGAACATTCTGCAGCTTTGCAAAAATAAAAATGAGAGGGAGAGGGGAAAAAAAATCGCTCCTTGTTAGAATTCTCTCAGACGCTGCTTACGCTAGGAGCTACGTCCTCAATGAGAGACATATTATCTCTGGTCAGCTTTCCTATCTATTATTCACAGCTCTGTGAGAAACACTGGTGGCAAGATCAACAGCAGTCACTTACAGTATATCCCCGAGCAACGCCACCCTATTCATGTGCAAAAGAAACCTTAATAACTAGGGCTGGAGATAGTGGAGAGGCTGCAAAAGCTGTTGGCAAAAGCTTGTCAGAGCACAGGGCTTTGATTTTTAGGGCTAGTATGGATTCATCACAAACTAGATTAAGCATAAAATGGGTGGTTTCATGTATTATTCAATGGCAGGTAATGCATGGGCATTGTATGCTCAAAAGGGAATCTTGTTTTTCCCTGGGTGGAATCTCCTCTTATCTTTTTTTGTCTGTTTTAATCTACAGCTGACTTTATAGACAACTTCTGCAGCTTATTGCTTTCTTGAAATCTCCCAGCCTGCAGGATGCACACATGTACAAGACTTATGCATCCGCGAGTGTCCATGGATTGAGGATCCACATCTGAAATGTTAATAAATTCAAAGGGAAATTGCTTTGTGTTTATCTGTAATATGACAAAACGCATTGACTTTGATCCCTAGCATGTTATAAGCTCACAAACACACAAATGGCATTTCAAATGCTAATTCCCCATAGTGGATGGGCTTATTAGATAATATGTGAACGTAATATATGTCTTCCATGTAGACAATGAAGTATGTGATTTGATGCTGACAAACTCATCTTTTTGTCATATTGAATATTATATCATAAGCAACTGGCCATCTCCTAAAGATAAATAAATTATGTGCTGTCTTCATGTCCATGTTTGATATTCCACAGATAAAAATGTCAATAAAGTCACAGTTTGGAGAAAAACAGATGAAGTGTGGGTTTGTGTACAGCCTCTACCTTATTTGCTTTTTAAAGCTGCATTTCTAAATCTGGTTCTATGGAAACACATTTGGCTTTGAGTGCTGTCCTGGCAGGCAGAGAATATTTAACAAGCCAAATAGCCTTGCTTTTTTTTGCTTTTAAGGTAGTCGGCTGCTGTCTGTTGCTATGCAACCGCATCCTCCAAATTGTCAGGTTCAGGCCCGTATTCCCCTCGTATTCCTCCCCCTTTTCCTAAAAAAAAAACGGCAAAGGGAGAGGTACTTTGTACATTAACTGAGGCGTGCACAGTGCAGCTTCACCCTCAGGATTCCTCATTTAAATAAATCCCAATATTTCAATATTTGAGTTCAACAGACATATTAGAATTTTCCAGAGCTGGTTGTATATTTACCAGCTCACTTTTGTTCAGTGCACAACCTGTTCATTCTGCATTCGTTCATTCGAGCCTCGTGATTTCTCCCCTTGTTCTCCCCCTTTTCTGCTGTGTTCTTTTCATCAAAAGTCACTCTCCCTCGCTGTGCTCGTCTTTGTTTGTCTCCTGCACACACATGCATCTCTCTTCCTACCCTTGTACATACTGCATGTCTGTGAGGCAGACTGTCTCTATAATTGGGTTATTCTTCTCTTCACCGGTCTGATGCACTGAGACACACATGCACTCGTGCACACATGGACGTACACATACAAAGCGTGCACACACATTGGTTTGGTTTGATATGTGGAGACGTTTTTGCACAGATTGCTGCTGAGGTAGGACAAGTGCACTAATGCATGTGTTTTATTCAGGCCTATAAGGGAACGTTGGGCCTGCGTTGTGATAGGACACACAAGTTGATATCAAAAACGACAACATGGGAAGCTACAGGACTGCTCTGATCGAAGCAGAGGCTATTCTACATGCACAACATTGCCTTTACCAAAGTGTATTCTTCTCTGGTTACTCCTCCTACAGAGTAACTTTGAAACCTTTCCAAACTAATCAGCTCAATAGATCTGACAACATATCGTGACCATCTACAGTATATGTGTTTTCTACAGAGGCAGGGAACACAGATACATATGGACAGATGCACACGGGATTACAGTAATGATGAAAGGGCACATTTTCTCAAGGTATAGTGAAGAGGGCACTCACATGCAACCCCTTTTCCCCATCTGCGTCTCCCTACTCCTGTTCCTCTCCTCTCCGTGTCGCTCTCCCACAAACCTGTATCTCAGTGAGGTGACCCTGTTTTAATGCGTGTTGAAAAGGTCGCTCCGGTCCTGTCCACTGATTCAGAAAGGCCCTCCTAGGCCTGTATGCATGGCTGAGCTTAAGTGTAATACCTCCAGACACCGGGGACATTCAGTGTTTACACCACTGACACTCCTCACACATAAACACACACACACACACACACACACAAAAGTAAAAAGAAAAAAACCCCCACAAAATCAAAGGCAATAGCATGCCTGAATGGGTGTCAAACCTAACCACTCAGGGATTTAAACCTGTTTGAAATTTTTCTGACACAGTAAACAGCACTATGGGACAGACCATCCTTTACACTTGTTTTTTTTTTTTTTTTGGTTAATGAGGAAAAGACAGGAGAAAATAGGGCAACTGCAACGGAGCCAAAATGTGATCTGGGGTGCCAACAAAGTCTACACATTCTGGCGAAAGAAAAAAAAAGAAGGAAAAAGGATTTGATGGAGGGGAGCATACTGTACAGGGGTTGGCCAAGTCCAACCCATTAGGTTTGTATGATGTTCATACAACTGAAACAGATTTAAAAATGGTTTGAAATTCATATCACCAGGACATTTAGCTCCTGATTTGACAAAATGATGCAGGCAGCAGGACACCCACAGGCGCTGCCTCGACTTTCAATTCATCTGCGTATTTACATGCATTTACCTTTCGCTGGCACATCAACATCTATAATTACTGTATGTTTCACACTGTAACCGTAGTCCATCTTTGAAATCCTGCTTTGATTCACCACATTCCTGTGTTTCAATATCTGCGCTATAGAGTTCACATGCAATGTCCGTATCCTGTGGCTTTGATGGCGGCTGTACAGTGCAGTGAGAGCATTAGTATGTATTAGCTGGCAGATGGGCTACAGTGCTCCCCTGGTGCTCCCTGTAATGATGAGCCATGTTCCTGTTTATCAGACAGGACACACTCAAGTCTCCCCTCATCTGCTTTTGTCTCAGTCACCCAATCCTCTTCCTTCTGTCTTTATCTTTCTTCCTCCACAAGCGTCTGTCTTTCTCTCGCTACATGCCACACACAAACTGTCTCTCTTGTAATCCATCCCTCTGGTAAGCATCGCCCCACAGGAATGCCTCCATCTTTACCTTCAAATGCAATCATCAAATATATGTGTACACGTGCAAGCCTCAGATGCAGCGTCGGTTTGCCTGGCAGCTTCGCAGAGCTCTGAGGGGGAAGCCAGGACTGCACTAACAACACAGTGCGCTGCGTTAATTATGGCCCCCTCTTGATGCGTCACGCCAATACCTGTCCCATAAGGTAAGTCTTCACAGTTGTGTAACACAGATGGTTGACTTGTACTAAGAAATATAGTAAAGATAACTATAATAGCCTAGGTATAATGTTACTTTGCTGAATCTCATTCATCGAGCAAGATAACTGAAAGGCTTAAGCTCATGGTGGCCATTTAGTTTTTTGTGTTTCTCCTCAGAGTTTACTCCTGTCGCGTTCAGGTAACTCTGAAACATCTCTGTGACACCAAAACTCTCTATAAAATCTGTATCTAATTTTCTCGGTTTAAAGACAGACACAAGTGAAGAGTTAAAAAAAAAGAGTACCTGCCATCAAATCAGAGGGCACATAAGTGTATATGAACAAAAACTGACCTAACCCTAATAAAACCCTATACCACGGCCACAGAAGATACTATTTCTGATCAGCTAACAGGTCCATGAAAAAAAGGATGTTCGAAACCTACCTCATTGTCAGTTTACTGCGAGACCGTGTAACTATTGAAAGCAAAAAAAATGTATTCCTTGTGTTTATGATGAAAAGTTGTAATCATAAGCAGTAAAACGCACCTTTCCTCTAGTCGTTCACTCAGTGCTTTTGCCAGTAGCACCTTACTTGGTCTGGTACGACCAGTGAGTTTTTGTGACTAATGTTATGTTAATGTTAGATACATATAGCTGTATGAGTAACATCACTGAGTTAGCTCACTGACTTTATGCCTCTTCTCTGCCTGTTGTACTGGTACACTACATTTTAGCCTTTAGCATAATCTGGTAATTGCCATTGTTGACACACTGGCTCACTTTAACTACCATTGTACCCAAGCTTATTAAAGTGCAAGTTAACATAGTTAACACACTTTTTACACACTTTTTTTTAAAATTTAAACCTTGTTGTTGTTTTTTTAAAAATTTATTACAGGATACCTCATCATCTGGTGTTGCTAGCAATATGGCCTACAATGCTAATACATGTATATGTGTGTATATGATATGATATTTGATGAAATTTAGCAAACTTTGCATTTCCCAGGAGGCTTATGTACAGTACACTGTGTGGGAATTTGCACATGCACACGTGTGTCATTACACTCATTCATCACACGAAAACAGCACACTAACATCCAGCACAAATGTGCACCCCCACACACACACATTTTCTCCCCCTTCACCCGCTTGACCTCCATGAGCAAACTACTCTGCAGGTTTACCACCCTTCCCCCACTCTGAGCAGTGGGTAAACACCCCAGCTTTGAGTGATTATCCAGAGAATATCCTGACATGCTTCCCCAGGCTACGCTTGAGACAACCCATAGAGAGGCTGAACCCGTAGCTTATACCTTCCTTCCATAACACACACGCCACCCTCGGGGCTCTTACCTTCTAATCACCAGCGCGGCCTACAGGAGCCAGGAAGTGGCCTGGTAACAAGTGTGTACCGCCGCTACAGCAATCCCCAGCAACAAAGCAGGCGATTGTAGACAGTGGGGAATACAGAGGCAGTCGATTATGACAAGAGAGCTAAATTAGCATCATACTGGGACAGATGGTGGATGTAGCTGCGGGTTGAAACATATGGACATGCAAAAGCACAACGATTGGCCATCAATTCAAACACAACCTGTGCCATGGTTCCAGCTTGTACACAAGGGCCTACACACACATATGCCCATGTACACGCGCACAAAAACACATACACACAGTCACCGTCTGTCACTTCAGTTACGAGTGCCTTAGGGCTTGAGAAATGTTGGCCGGACAGATGATGCAATAATGTCATATTATGGATCAGAGTAATAAATGTGGGCCATACAGGCTGATATCTCTGTTTCTACCGTGTAAAGCATAGACAAAGAGAGTATTATCAACTATGTGAGTGGAATCACATGATGTACATGTGACAGTGATCTGTAACGATCTGAAAATGAAATGGGAGAAATGTAGTTCGCCTTTTTTTATAATTGAGATCTCTCCTGCCCCGCTCTCTACCCTTTTCCTCATTCTCCTTCCTCAATTCTCCACTTCTCTTTTTGTAAAGCGTAATTGAGGGGAAGTGGTCGTAATCTGTGTGTCTCTGTGATTGACACAAACGCATTTGCTCCGACCCCAACCCCATACCATTTCTTTCTCACACACACACACCATTAAACACACAGGACCTATATATGTCACAACGACTGAGCGCTCACTCCACACTTTCACCATATACAAAGAAAAAAAAACAAAAAAACAAGGCTGAATCTCAAGCGAAGCAGCCATCGTGTGGGGTGTGATGTGTTTGGCATCTATACGTACCGTGGTTAAATGGCAGGGATACTGTAGATTGCTGTGTATGTTTATGGCAGCTCCGGCCAAGATGCAGGGGCCTCTTGTTCGGGAGCTGGAGATGATGTCATAGCCTTAGGCCTGGAAGACGGGCTGGCGCTCGGGCCTAGTGGCAAAGTTCCTCGCCGTCTTATCATACACTTCTACATGGCTGTGGAAGAGATGTGACGGTTCTTACAGCGCTTCAGGTATCTGAATACGTCAGAATCTGCAATAACACCCATGACATGTACATGACAAGAAGAAGTGGGTGTTGGCTGAGTGATGAAAGAATGGGAACAGGGGGTGTAGGGGAGGATAAACCCAGAAAAAACTGGGTTTACTTAGCTTTTAATTTGCAGGAATAGATTTTACCAACCTTTAAAGTACTGCCATAAAACCTCATGACCTAAATTCATGCAATACATCAAAGTGAGAGGCATTAACGGTAATGGAAAGTGGTATCAATATATGATGCATGTTATATAAAGATGGGCTGTCTTGCGGGCATAAATGAATCCTTTTCTAAACTGATGGATGATTTTTATTATTTATCCACATGATGATCACTGAATGAAGGCCACGGTTAGTATATACCATACATTTTCTTGTTTACACTCAATGCTATCTAAATTTGAAGGTTTTTGAGAAATCTATTTTCCTGTTTCAATGGTCTGCTGGTAGTTTGTGTAACAGAAACAGAGCTGGGATCAAATCATCTGTCCTGAAAGCCAAGAATTACCACTCTCACAGGGTGTGATGACGAAGAGCTCAAAAAGAGAAAAAGTCTGAAAATGTTCACAAACCTTGTTTTCCTTTGGACTTTTTTTTTAATAGAAAGTAGTTCCAAAAAAATGTATATTTAAAAGGTATTAGAGTGAGCTGACCCTTTTAAAATATATCTATGAACTGGAAAATCTCTAGCACATCTACAAGTGTGAAGAAAAGCAACAGCTACAAAAGGTCAAAAAATATAATTTTTAAAAAGTTAAATTCCATAACTAATAACCATTGCCTAATTTAATTTATCTGAATCTGAATCTTATTGGAAATGCAATGACCACTAATACACCCCCATATATGCTATAAGTTACTGTTTATATTAAAGTTTAATGAGTATGCATTACCAGTTTGCGGTGCATCCAGAGATCAAGCAGACCCACACGCACACATGTGCACGTATGCAAACACACACGTATACACCATTGCATGAATTTGGCAGGCCACCCTGAGCATGTGGGGGAAAGATAAATAAAGAGACTGTGGAATCAAGACATAAATGAGGTTCGACACTTCTTTCTCTCACAATCCATTTCCCCATTACGAGGGGGGACACCAGCACCAAATGATCTCCCTCCATCTTTCCACAGGCTAAGAATGGAAGTAGACACCAGCAACAATACTCATTTACCTTCTGCGTTTCTCATACAAACAAAGATGCAGGACGCCACTGAGCTCCCGCACAAATTCGAAACTCAGTCGGCTGCTGAGGAGAATGCAAGATAATTCACTTGAACCCAGTGGACAGTTTCCAATTTCATTTCAGACAGAATTTGATATGATAAAGACATGTAGCTTTTTTTTTAAACGAAATCCTCAGAAAAAATGTTGAAATTGAGAGAAAGTACTGGAATAAAAAGGAAAATGTATCGTGAGAGGCAGAAGAGCTTTGGCCTGGCAGTGCTCACCCTCACAAATTATGGCTTGACATTTGGAGTCAGAAGCAGTGAAATGTCAGACTGGCTATGACAGGAATGGTGATAGGCAGATTATGAGTGACCCCTGACCTGGAAGTTCTGAAAGGTCACAGCTCACTCAACCGTCTGTGGGCTAATGTGCTTTCAGATCACGAAATGGAAGGTAACAAGGATACAGAGAGAAGTTTGCCAACGTCAACATTTCAGAGCAGATTTTTGTCTTCAAAGTGAGGTTGTATTCATGGAAATTGTTCACAAAGCCCCGACAATTGATTCCTGCTTGACTAACATAAAAGCATGATGTTCCAAACAAACAACCAGGGGAGCCCTTAACCACTTTAGGTTAAGCACAGTTCAATTTACAGGCCTTTCTCCCTCCGTGCCATAATACTAACCAGATTACCTTCTGCCATTACGTCAGCCTCAAACAATCAATAAGCACCATTAGTGCTAATCACTCTTTAATTAGTAATATATGCAAGGCGTCTTGTTTGCCTTGTGTGCGTTCATTCTGCTGTATGTTTAGTCAGAGTTTGCGTGACAGCCACTCACAGTGAACACTTCCAAACGCTCAACGCTCTTATTGCAAAGCAGTATAACACACTCTATCAGATTACGCTTTAAAGAGATCTGAAGCGCTACCTGTTTCACCTGGGGCAGTCCCTCGCCTTTATCTATAAAGCAAATTAGCAAAACCCACAACGCTCTATCATCCAGCTGAAAGATCTCCTTTCTTGTGGTGCTGGATTTCCCTTCACAAGACACTGAAACAACAAGGATCAACTCAAAAGCTCGCCAAGAATAAAAGGAGCATGTATGGGCTTCTCTTATTGCTCATACAGCAAGGCATTAGAAATGCCTTTTATATACAATGAATGATCCTTGGCACAGACTGAGAAGGGAGCAATGATTCGCCTTTGGGCATCAAGTTGGTTTGCTTTGATTATTGATTCACTGTCTCTCTTCTTTACACATAAGGTACCATTCGACCTGAAAGAACTCGTGAGCTTAAAAAAGAAGAGAGAGAATAGAAGAAAGGGGGTGAGTCCTTCGAGGGAAACACACGTCAGGGGATTTAAACCCAATCTGAATTGAAATTTAGCAGTTTGGAGGAGTATAGGATGAAAAAGAGAAAGAAAAGACAACAGATCAACTTTAGGCTCCTGTATTTTTTTTTATAGCTGTAAGATGATATAAAAACAACAGGGATATTCACTCATTTAAATATGCCATCTTACTTATTCTGTTTCTGCACACGAATGATGTAGGGTAATTTTATATGAGTGTGAAAACAGAACACTTCTCTCTTTAATTTAGTATGTCTTTGAAGAGGTGGTAATGGTCTCTGGTTTTTTGATGCTATGTTTGCACATTAACATAATATGTTGTGCCAGAAAATGAGGAAAAATAGCTGTTTTTCTTTTTATGGCCATGGTTAAAAATACCCTGGATGTTGCAACATAACGGCAACACACGCTGTTTTTCATCGCGGGTTTAAGCTGCCCTCAATTACAGGCCTGGGATCAGTTCTCCCCTTAAAAACAAACATCCCAATCTTCAAGAGGAGCGCAAATTTATAACTGACCAGATATCACTGTCTCTGTGTGTATCACCTGCAATGTCATAAAAGCAGTCGAGGAGATTAAAGTAGTCGAGAGTACCTATTCCAATTAAAAAAACACTTGAAAACCCTGAAAATGCTCCACAATCCCTCCTCTCTTTTAATGCCAAGATTAAAAGATATTCTCATTTGTGTAAACATGGTTTTTCATCCATGCCACGAAAATACAAAGCATCTCCTCACATTGTCGGACGAACAGTGGCGAACCCACTTTCTTGCAAGGGCTTAACAATGCTACCAAAGGCTCCGCTTTTCTGGCTCTACAAAAAGAAGACGTCTAAATTAGATTTGTTTGGGCAGAGATATTGCGTGCTCTTATGGTGGCCTTGCTTGTGTTTATTTCCTCTGCTGATAGTTCTATTCACCGTGGCTCAAGGTCACCGTCTTTATTTAGGGGATTATTTGGTATTTCTTCTTGACAGTGCTGTGTGTGTGTGTGTGTGTAGGCTGGTCAAATATTTCTTCTCTTTCTGTGTGTCTCTCTCTCTCACACACACACACACACACACACACACACACTCATAAAGGTATCAACAGGGGCTAAATGTGAGTGGTGAGTGAGCCATGTTGCCGAGCAGAACTGTCTATTATGTTGTGTGCAGGGAGGAAGTGTGTGTGAGTGGGGGGGTTGGACGTCAGCACAAAACCTATTAGTATGTCTGAGCCTGCATCTCCAAATCTTGTTACTCTGAGCTGATGCAACAGGAAAGCAATACAAACTCCCTCTCCCACCCTCTCTCTCTCCCCCGGCCTTCCTCTAGCGCTCTTGCCCACTTACTCGCTACCTATCTTTTGCAGTGCTTCTTCATCGCCCCCTGGACACACTCTCTCTCTCATTCTCTCACTATCGTTCCAATTCCCTGCTGAAAATCCCCTTTTCCCCCCTCTCTTTTTCTCAATCAAAATCACTGTCTCTGGTTGCCTTCTGATCTTTGTTTCTGTTTTTTTTTTCTCCTCCTCTTCCTACAGCAAAATATTTCTCTTCCTCTTTGAAAGTGTTTTGTATTTTCCGGAGTTCTACATCACCTCAAAATACAGTTTACCTCTTTGATTTGATGTCTTTTATCCCGTTATTTTTTCACAATTACATTTCTTACTCTCTGTCATTTTTTTCTTGTTGCCACCTTGTTGTAATATTTCTTCTTGAGTGTGATTACTATTGATTACTAAAGATCCAAAATGTAACATGGTCAAGAATTATATAGCCCCCCTATCAATACAAGTGAAATGTTCTGGGAGAAACATGGACCTGTTCACCTTTAAGACTCACCATCAAATCAAAATTGGAAAATATATGTTTTACGAGCAAATATTAAGTTACCTTCAATGAAAAAGAAAACACTTGGTTTTTTTCTCACTCATCCTGCACGTGTAAGGTAGGTAAGCGTGACCTTGCTGAGTGTAGTTTACAGATGCCACATGAAAGGATTTCCAGTAAATGGAAATCTCAATCTCTAAATCTATACATGTTTATATGTTACAACACGCTTTCCTTCAGAATCAGTTCCATGTGGTCTATTTCTAGCATCTTACATTTCTGTTTAAATAAATTCTCATACCTAAACAATTTAAATATGTGATTTGTCATTGCCTAGTAAAATCAAACATACATGTGTGAGTGTTTTTTGATCTAGCTCCCCAGTTGGCAGGACGACATCATTTGTCAGTGCTTTTCAAAACATTCACATTGGCTTTTTCCTGATCTTCGTTTGCCAGGGTTAAGGTTTGGTTAAATTTAGACTACAATTAGTTAGTTTAGTTGAGCTCGCAGGTCCATTCTTGAACTTTGAATTAGCAATTTGGGAAAAAAAAATATCATCCCAAGGACCACTTACTTAATTTTAGTCTGTTACAACTAAGCAAATTCCGTTAACAATGAAGGTAATGAGATGCAGCTGAAAGTTCAAGAAAAACCAAGTATGTGGAACACGTCATTATATTTTTTTCAGGGGGAAAACCGTAAAGAAACCTGTTGATATGGGTTGTGTGGATACAAGGGTCGACAACAAGTTGTGGTTTTCAGCATCAAAGTCTGAAACTTTGCACGTCCAACAATCCACCACAATGCCTCCCCAAGGGGTTTTGTGACAATATGTCATGCTATCCATTTTTGCAGAAGTCAGGGCAGTTATTAATCCCATGTCAGCAAAAGGGGTCGTATCAGGAAAAGATAAATATAGGTTGTTTTAGGTATCTGAACTGCAAATGATGCCTTTTTTTTTGGGGGGGGGGGTATCTTCGACCCTATTGCTTCTTCCTCTGCTTCCTCCCAAAACTAACCAGCAATCAGATAACCAACATATTTAGAAGGCCTAAGAAACACATAAAAAATGTGCTGTGCAATGGTGACGTGCAGCTATTGTAAAAGCTGTGCCAAAGAACCACCATGTGTGGCTGTCCCTTCTACTGCGTCCTTCCGGTGTTCTTGCCATAGATTTGTCCACAGCACCCACTACAGTGTCAAAGAGAAATGGAAACTCCCACATGGACAAGAAGCCCAAGGAGATGCTTAGCTAGGCCCACTGAACATGCTGAGTCCTTCACTCTTCTGCATTGTATATGACTGCAGCAAATGAGAACTTGACATTAAAAAAGTTAAAACCTGTCTTTCTGTGTGTGAACCAGTTTGATTCTATATGGCTGATTATGCTGAATTAAACACACCAGTTAAACAAGGGTGGATGTCGTGACCCTTTACTAAAAAGACCTCTAGAAGTAATGTATGTTGGCTGTTATCTTTAGCCTGTATGTTAAGTCACAATGGTGTCAAAGGCATGTTGGTGACATATCCGTTTTCCCAGTGGGAAAACCAGTCAGTGTGAATCCTCCTACACCTACAACAGATTTTTCTCTTTGTCTGGAGAGTCTCCCCACCACAGGGATTTGGCTAATAGTCTGTATTCCCTACATGGATTGTCACTGTTTCCTTAAAGCACACGAATCCCCTGTGGGGAAGCATCTGCCCGACCCGCCTCCCCTTGTCACCACACCCCGAGGATGCGGCTCTCTCCCTGGAGAGCATGGGACTTGGATTTGGATAAGTTATGGAATGTTCTATCCCCTTCCTCAATAATAATTCATGGGCTGCGTTGGCACTGGCGAGGCCTATATCTTTTTTATTGACATGTATCTAATATCTGTCCACTCTGAAATGTATGTTTCCATTGTTAAGACCGTGTGTTTCTTTGTGATGAACTACTTCATCATGTTAGCAGAGGCTGTGATTAAATGTGTGTTGTTTTATGACGATGGTGTAATTGAGGGAGGGTGTAATAAAAGTTGCCCCGGGCTTTTTTGCCTTTTTCAGCTGGTGAATGTAGAAAGGGCTGAATATGAGGTGTGCTGATGAAAATATAGAGGGTCTGTCCTTACAACTCCCCTAGCACGCCTGCAATGCCGCAGCCCTCTGATTTGAAAACAGAGCAGGTATCACACACAACAGCCGTGAATTGTGTCCTGTCTGGGGATTCGGTGAAATAACCCGACTCCAGAAGTCATAAATCTGGCTGAAATTGGTCTTATATGCGGCCAAATAAAGCATTCAAGTGCCAGCACCTGTGCATTTGAATGTATGCTCACCCTTGGTTGGAGAGGGGAAGAAAAGCAGACATTCATGTAACATATAATTTGGGATATGCATTATACATGCTGTGTGAGCAAGAAATCATGTCAAATAGGAGCACAAGGCATGTAGTGACACACACTGGTAGAAAATATAAAGTCACACACACACACACACACACACACACACACACACACACACACACACACACACACATAACAGAACCTAAACAATAGCAAAGAGGTAAATCATTTACCTAACATTGCCCTTGAGAGAGTGTAAAATCATTTATATGAGTCCCAGAAAAAACCTAGTGCACAATATCGAAACAGAAAGCTGCACTCACACACACTCTTGTCACTGTCATACTCCACTGCATATCACAGGGGCCACGAATTATCAGCTTGTTATTGAGTTAAGACAGTTCTGTTATGCGACACTATCAGATCCACTCCGAGAAAAGTGGAATAGAGGCAGCGGGTGTGAATGAGTGCTGAGGAATGACATTTTGTCCGAACTGGGAAAATATTATTACACTAAGTAAGAATTTCCTCATTATGGAAAGATTTTCCGCTTAAGTCTTGCTCTGCCTTGCATATACGCATCTCCACCTCTGCCTTTGACTTTGCCTGTCTTCAATTATTCACCTATGACAGCTTTTCAACTCAAGACGATCCCATGGCTCCCCCTCATGTCGCGCTCTACTCAGCCCAACTTTCTCTCTCGTCCTTTTTTCTCCTTTACTTCTCTTTTCCGCCTCCTTTCACCCCATGTCTGTCTTCCTTTCATGCCTGAAACCTTTCATCCTCTCCTGCACCCCACCACCACCACCAACCCTCACCAACCACCACCTTTACATCTCTCCCAATCTTGAGGTATTCCATCTCTACTCGGGCTTGACAAGCAATGGGTGTGTCTCTCCTCCTTTTCTCGCCTCCTCCTGCTACCCTTCCAAACCCTGCTCCGCCATTGTTCTTCCCACTGCAAAATCCTCTCATGTCAGGGAAACCTGTAGGCATCCGAGTGCTACTTTTGATCATTGCTTTTACTGGGAGCCCTCATCAACTTGCTCTGCCTTGGGGTGGCAAGGAGAGGCAGAGAGCGAAAGAATGAAAGGTAGAGCAGAGTAAAGTTATGTCAAGTCTGGCTGACATGTGCAGCCAGGCAGCTGCTTCATGCAGCAGAGAACAAAGTTGGCACTTGCAGCTCTCAGCAATGAGCAGTAAATAAACCTCCTGTTAGAACTTTTGTATATAACACAACACCAAATGACATACACGCTCTCTGTTATTATGGTGGCGCATTTATCCAGGTATTCAGATGTAATTTGAGGAAAGATAAAAAGAAAAAAAACAAAAAACGGGCAAGTGTAAACATTGTGCTCCCACACAGACCATATCAGGCCAATCAGTAGCATCTCTGGCACCTCTTGTTTTATTTTGTAATTAAATTTCCCCCAGAAAAATCCCCCAGATAATAAGTGTAAGTTGAACAATGCTCAAGTGCCATCATGAAAAGCATAACTTCTTCATGTTGAGTCAAAATCTTTGACCTTTGGTGTGTGAGATCATCCATTGTACATGGACAAAGAGCAATTTAGTAGTAGTAAAAACACAGGGGGATGCATCATTCCTCAAGCATCTGTTAGAACCGGATATACAGTATCTGATGCACAGAAGACCTTGTGCGGAGAAGAAGTACGGCTACAAATCAAGTGGCAACCCACCGTGACGTCACCCATTGGTTTGTGGACGACCGATTTGATTCTCACGTGTTTTAAAATTGGTTCTGCAAATCCAAGGTTATGTTACCTAACTTAGTGTGTTAACAGTGACAGCGGGTTGTCAATGGCGTTAATTAATGTTAGCTAACTATCAGCTATAACGTAGTTTCCGGTAGGTTCAAATTCATTAACCATAATGGAATGATAACGTTTTTACAGCTAATTGTTGGCAACTCGATGTGCTGTTCGCTCAAGAACCAGCAGATCAGCAGATGGAAATTAGCTAAATTAATTAGAAGTTAATTTTAGACCACAGATCATTGTTTAAGATTAATGTGTATTCTCCCAGCTAAATGAAGGAGTATAGTTTAATGTTATGTGAGTGTGCATTAATATTTTTGTTCTTTGGTTAAATGATTTTAGGCTATTTTTTGCAAAACATCTATTGGAATGATTCTCAACCTCTATTTCAGAATAAGTAACATTACTGTGTGCTGGTATTGATCATGGCATGTGCACCCACATTACCCACCAAAGTGAGTATTAGTTACTTTTCTATTACTTTTTAATGTAAAAAAGCACAGCAGACATTTTTTAAGGAATAATGTATTTTCAGGTAAATGTGTGGAGCTCATCTAATACGAGTGCTGTTTCTATTGCCTTTTTGTCTATAACCTACAACAGGTAACATTTCTCACCATTACAATGTTATTTCCATCCAGCCATGGTCTGGATCATTGGGGACGGCTACATTTGGCAACGGGTTCAGTGTATACTTGTTACTAAAATTTATGTTGTACTAGAGATTCAACTACCTCTTTTTATTATGCAAACCTGTCTTGTGACAGTTTATTTCACCTTTATCTTGATCCACAGCTGTATGTTTTTTTTACAGTGATTATAAATTGAGCGCTATATTATTTAATTCATCCAATTATTACATTCTTTTATACACCTTTCTGATTTTGTTGGTGGATAATAAAATTGTTGAAATTAATGCAATTTGTAATGTGCACTAAAAGTATTTATGAAGCTCTTACCCTAAGTTTGTTGATGGTTTTTAAAGTGCATATCTTGTATGAATTTTAACAACAGCAACATGCACAGTATTGTAATCATACAAGAACACACTGATGAAGGTTTTGCCAGAATTTGTAATTATTTACAATAATTAATTACAAGAGTATTTCTATGTTAGAATAAACCAGCAACATAAATAACAGAAATGTTTATTAAATGTTGCGGTCCTTGAAGACAACTAAGGATATTAGTTTTGTGTCTTATGTGCTTATCAATTTTAATGACACTGAAAACACTAATTCACCTAAGTGTCCTGTTAGATTCATTACGAGGCAAATGGTAAATTTGGAAAAACCACGTGAGCGTTCTGTAGTTAATGTATAATGCACTCAGTGCCTTTAAATCACGATAGGTTTATTTAAAAATTCAATATAACAGAAAACTATGTTCGCAAATGACAAAGGCACATTATATACATTTTTTAACATTAACTGTATTATGAACAAAACTAATGTACATGAGCTGTACTACACTGACCTTTTGGAAGTGTCCATCACATGAAAAACCATACAAGCACATGCAATATCGATTACTTAACCTAACTGCTTTGAAATCTAACTGTCAAATCTTCAGTACACACTAAAGAGTTTGTATGCCTAAAACATACTTCTAAAGTGGTAACAGCAGTGTACATCTATAACAGGAGTCAGAATTTTGCCCCTGAGTGCACTTCTGGTTGGCCAGTTCCAACTATTTCCTAGTAAAGACCCTTTTGGTGTCAAATTGGGAAAAACATTCACCTGTGTAGGTGATAAATGTGCTAGACTTTATCCATCATTTATTTACAGTTTAATATTTTCAAATTTTGCTTTTAAAAATGTTACTACCATCACCTATCTCACAACAACAGAAATAAAGTCCCTGGCAAGAAATTGAACCTGTGAATACTAATGACAGAGAATAATAATTCTAATAATTCTAAAAAAGTTGGTCTGTCCTTTCATCAGAGGAAGCTGAACTGGATGTCGTTTTCTGGCATTATAATCACAACCCATTTGAGAACTAAGAATGTTGTCCATGCAGTCTCCCTTCTCCACAACCAAATAAAAGGCACCAAATACACTGCGGAATGCATGAGGTCTTCCTGTGGATACATTTTGAATGACAGTATAACACAAACAGTTTAGTTAAGACATGGTGGATCACAATGAATCACATACATATTGTATACCAATTTGTCAGGATAGGTGCATGAATGTCTGCTTCAGTTGAGGAATATCATGTATGAACTTACAGTATCAAATGAACAAAGTCTTACATAACAAATGTTCTAAATTGTGCATTGTTCATAAAAAAATACGTAACTTTTTTGTGATATCATTTTGTGAATGAACAGCATTTCTATATGATGAGATTCTAACGTGTGTACAAATCATCTTAAAACTCTGTGCTAACAGCAGCTCTTCATACTGAATATCAGACGCACCAATTGTGCAAGGAAGACATAAGTGTACAGCATCAACAACAGTGGTTAACTTCAAAGTAACAAATTGGAAATATTTCCTGTTTCGGGTTTCCTGTGTACTTTAGGAGAGGGCTTTAGGAACTTGATGTTGGTAAAAATGAAAAAAGTTGCATGATGATCACAGACATCATAAAGGGTGAATGATGATTTCTTTAAATGTTGCAATCCAATGATTCAGACACATTTTTACTGAAAAGTTACCCCATGTTAGCTTTTCTATTTCAGCCCGTTTTCACCAATAAGTATTGGTACATATAGAAAATTTACTTTATAATTAATACATTCAGTAAATGGTATGCATCTGTCTACCTACACAGGCTAATTTTCATCTGCGGTCCCTGGCAGGTTGATGGCTTATAATAACATACAAAAGCACATAAACCCAGATAAATAGCAAAACTATGCAACACACAAACTTGTAGCATAGGAATACACAAAGCATACCCTTAACATGTAGGTGATGTCATACACCGCTATATCACATTACTTCTAGCCACATATAGTGTCCAACAAAGAATGACAAAACATTTAAAAAAAGTAAGTAAGAAGTAAGAAAAAAAAGTAAGACAGAAGTTATATCAAACGCTCAATATGACAACATGTCAAAAGTAACACACCACAATAAACATCATAACGACATAACCACTAGGCTACTCCAGATTATGAGAGCATATTTGATCTAGTAATAGCAATATTTAGGTCAATTAAAAGGACACATCCAAAAAAGCTATAGCCCGCTATCTATCTGCCAGTACCACTTGTGAACTGAGGATCTGTTAACAAAATGTAATAAATTTATTGCTTTATGTTATTCCCACTTAGTCAGCATAATTTGACGCCTAAACTTCATGGCTACACGAACAATGGGCTGTAAAACACCATATTATCGATTTGAGTGTGCAAGAGTTTCACCTATTTAGGTAGTTTTAGGTTTTTTCACCTATTTAATTTAAGAGATGTAGCAGATATTCAGAAGTACCTAATGACAACGTAGAAAGTTATTTTTACTGTTTTAACCACATTTAAATTCCCCAAGAGTTATGTTAACCTGAACTATCACAGCATCTTGATGGACAATTTTAATTAACTTCCTTTAATGCAGCGCATTACACTAACATAATACTATTAAACTTAGTCACGCTGGCCAGAAACACAATATGAATGTCATTAGTTTAACATGGCCAAATTTACCTTTTCATACATTAACACATGGGTTAACGCTCCCACAGTCTATGGTTCATACAGGTTACCAGCCCGGCGGGGCCAGATACTGCTAGCATAGCAAACGCCAAGTTATCACCTCATGCTAGCACTAGCTAGATAGCTTTGTTAGCAAGGTGCACCCATAATTCATGTTAACTGAGATTTTAACTGGGATGCTAAATTTTGCTAGCAAATAACAGGCTTTAAACAAAATGTACTTAAAGCACAATTGAACAGCTGACTCCTCAGAGGGTCTTTACACAGTGCCATGGATACGCATTGCTCTGTCCTGATGGCAGATCGCCATGCAGGGTAGCGAATTGTCAATCACAAGGTAGCCATGCCCTAAAGCATACCCTGCTTTATTGTCCATTTTACTCTAAATGGGACCATAATTTACAAGATGAACATCATGCTGTATTGAAGAAGACCTTAAATGAGTGATTGAGAACATAAATGATTCGTGAAAATGTTTACTGAGGTAATAAATCAAGTGAGACGTAGGGTCATTTTCTCATAGACGATAGGACTTCTTTTTTGCAACCAGTGGAGTCGCCTCCTGCCGGCCATTAGAAAGAATGCAGGTTTAAAAATACTTACGAGAGACTGACGGAACAAATACGCTCATATTTAAAATCAGTCCCACTGTCTACATACTTGACTCATCCATAAACATAATCTGAAGTGCTTTTTTACACTTAAAGTCTATGTTCTTTAGTTTTATGTAGATAACTACAGTTATTTTATGTTGGGCTTTTGAGCACTGCCATAACGTGGGTGACCTACACTCAATACTGTGCTTGCATGCATCCTTTGTACAAACAGACGGAACGCTGAAGCCGCTGCTGCTGCTAGGCTAACATGCTGCTCATGCTGCAACTCCTTTGCAAGTGTAAAGGTTGAAAGGTTCAAGCCTGTCGCGCCTCTGACCACACTCATCAACACACGGCTTTGGTCAGGTGTAGTTTGTTGTACTTGTGACCACACCCAAATATCATATAGCACTGTACTATAGTGCATTGTGACTGTAATGTCCAGGGTGTGATGGACCTTGTAGCATCTGCTAGATGGCAGTACAATTAGGTTTACTAACCTGGATGGACTTTTATATCGACAATTGAAAAAGCAATAATGAGAAATTTGAAAGGTCTCACTCATAGTGATGATTCCACATAGAAGGTGACTGCAGTTCCCCCTCAGCTCTACAGAGCATTTTAGAGTCTTTCAGCTGATTGTAGTCATCAAACTCTCAAGACCTTGAAGGGAAAAAATTGAAAATGTAGGGCTTTTATCAGCTGAGTTGAAACAAGTATATTATAAAACCAGTACTGACACAGAGTCATCTAACTCTTAGCATCTAAAAACTAATATGTTAGCCTTTTAACTAAGTGACTTACTGTTGATAATTGCGGCAATTCTCCTAAAATTATACTGGGGCCATTTGTCGATAACAACAGCATCTTCACTAAACTGATAATGGTTTCATAGTTCGTACATGGGGTTCGAGTTAATGCAGTGAAATTCCTGGCAATTTCGAACATTTCTTGTGCTCTATTGCTTTTGCTCGTTTGTCAGAAACACTCTCATAAACGAAGTGCTCTTTTAAAATGGCAGGGTTCTCATTATTCTTCTCTGTCATTTAATGTTGTACATTTATTTACCATGGGAAAGACCACAGTGGGAATCTTATTCACACTACAACATATTTCTAGTGGATACAATTTACTGACATTTCTTTGTGTTGGATCAAGCCTACTTGAATTTCTGTTCCAACTGATTGCATGATATATCTATTATCATAAAATGTTTTTAAGCTGGTGTAAAAAATGTTTTAATGGGAGCTCTACTGTTTCCATTCAGTCTAATTCAATACCTCATAAAAGACCTGGAGGAAAACCTAGCTATTGATGTTATCATCTCTAATGGTCTCATTATGTGCCAAAGGGTGGAACTGAAAGAAATATACAAAATGATCTCTCTCGATTACCCAGATAAAGTGACAATTAAGCATTTAACACAGGAAAGAGAACATTTTCTCTATTGTGAAGTTCACTTTGAATAACTTGCTTCATTTAAAACAGTTCAAAAAGGTGTTAGAGATGTATAGAGAAAAATAAAGAGAGTTCCCAGAGCTTGGCCAGCAGTATGGAACGAGTAAAGGTTCACACAGCTCCAGTCACAGAGGTATTAAAATCTAACAGAGGTGTTAAACTTTGGACGACCTGCAGGACACGCTGCATAAAACAGCAAACTATGCCAATGAAGATAAAATGCAGACTGCAGGAAATAAAAAGTTGGATGGATGTGGCTGAGAGTGTGAGGTGAAAGTGCAGCACACACCCACATCAACTCACACACACGCGGTCCTCTTCTTTCTGTCAGGTGGAGTAAAAAGGTTATTAGTCTGGCTGAGGACACAGTGATTGCCACAGGCCAAGCCTCTTTATCACACTCCTGGAACAAGCTCCGCATCGCCGTCACACTTTATAACACATTCAAAGTTTCTGCAATGGAACATAGTGAAGAATCCTTGTTGTACATAAACTGTGAGGTTACACTGAAAAATGCAAAAAGCTTGCGGCCTTGACTGCCAGCGGTGTTGGAAGTCTTCTTCACATCTGTTAACAAGACTTACAATGACATGTGAGGGATCCGACAAAGGCCTCTAGAACTTTGATACAGCACACTATAACTCATATCAGATGCACATAAAGCCTATTATTAATAAAAGGAATTTATGGAACTATCAAATGAAGATGCTTATATAATAACAGCATCAAGCAGAATAGAGTAACCTACTTCAGATTGAATTGCATTTGGTAAACAATTTAGATAATCTGTTGAGTCGCAGAATGTTACTGGTGCATCCTGGTAGACCTGTAATACATTTTATTTCTCTCTCTGTCTTCCCCTCCCCCCATGTTCCGTGACACTCAGCTGTCCACTATCAAATGAGGGCAAAATGCCATTGCTCACAGAGATGTCGATGTGCTTTTGGAACACATTTGGTCTGTGGGCTGTACTGCTCTCTTCTCAAAAACCTGGAAATATTTACCCAATGGCACCTCGATGGCCAAAAAGCTTAAAATAGTGACTACAATTCCTCGAACGGTACATGTTTATAGATGCATATTTGTTTAATTTTCTTTAATGTCTGTGTGGGGGGCTTTGATTACTCTGCTAAGGATTTTTTCAGTTCCACAGCAGTTCAAATTCAACTTTCTACAAGCTTTAAAGGACAGTACTGCTGGTTTTGCATTTTACACAGCAAAATTCGTCTGCCTACCTTTGCAAAATGTGTAGTTCTATATGCTTGGGAACATCCTGGCTACTCATAGGACTAGTTGCTTCAATCATGGGCACAATAGCTCAATAGCTCTCCAAGCTACCTAGCTTGCTCTTTCAGTTAGCAAGCTAGCTCACAGTTTATTTAAACGATTTAGCGTTGTGGAGTTTATACACTGACTGAGGACGGTTAAATAAAAATGATTGGTGAAACACAGCTAATAAACTAAGTTAGTTTCCTCTATTTTGTCCACAACACTGTGTTCTTTCACTGCAAAAATTTTGCTGTTTAAGATATTGGTGTAATCAGGCCTTTAAACTAATAGCTACAATTTTTGCATACTACATAGTACATACTGTATACTGTACACACAGATAACATCGAGGATGCTGCAAAATACAGGATTTGATAGAAAGCTAGGAAGCGATAAATACATTAACTGTTGTTTGCAAGCCATTTCCAATAGACAAACAATACATAAGGTTCTTGGGAAACATTAACACAAATTTGGCCGTTTTTCCATTAATAAGGTCAGTGTTTTACAGTAAACTGCATAGTTTCCAATTTTAGAGAAGCCTTTAATTCAATGACAGGAAGTTTTCTTATCACTGTGGAAACAGTGGAAAATAATGGGTAGCGTAACGGCTAGAATTCAATCCGGAAATGTATGGCTTGTTCTGGTAGCAATGGAATGCAATATAAAATCCAAGTCCCTCTTGTAAACAGGCCTAATTTGACTAATTGAAATTGTTTAAGTTACAACCCTAGAAAATGATGAAGTGGCTGTCTGTTATCACCTTTTTAAGAAAAATATGTTAATGTACATCAACAGATTAACACAATGAGAGTCATTCTGGTCACATGGCTGATTTCACATGTTTAGTTTTTTTTTTTTTTGCCTTTTCTTCCCCCTCTCTGGCTATTCTTCCTCCATCACCTCTTCTGTCTTGAGTGAGCCATTTAGCTGTCGGAATCTTGGAGCTGTCAGAGTCCCCCGTTCATCTACCCCTCAACAAGACTGAAAGGCACTTATTTACTGTCTCCTCCCTGCCTTTATTGTCCTTCTGTCTCCTCTCTGTATTCTCTAATCTCTTAGCACCTCACTCCCCCTTAGCTCCCAGGAATTGCAAAGTTCACATCACAGCCAACCTGTTGTTTTTGTTCGACAAACTCCCGCCACTCGCCCTTGCAAATCAAAGTTAATGAGCAAAGACACAAAGACCCGCACACGCAATCAGCAGACAAATAGTGACACTGTCGTAGCACACACACACACACACACACACACACACACACACACACACACACACACACACACACACACACACACACACACACACAAACACACAAACATTCAGAGCCTGAAGTTTTATGGGTGAGTGGTTTTACAAGCTTAAATGGGTTCTTAAGTATAGGGTATCTACCGATTGAGACCAGAACTACATCAGTCATTACTGAACACACAAGCACATCACAAGCTGAGTGTGTGTGCACATTTTGTGACCATGATGAATTTGCTCTGCCCTCCCTCCTTCCTCCTGTCTTCCCTTCGCTCTTCCCTTCTTTTTCTACTTATTTCATACCTCACTTTGCACCTCTCCCTCTTCCTTCTCCATCACTAATCCCTCCATCTCTCTGTCTGTGACTATACAGAGTACACTGCTGGTGTGGCTCTGGTGCGTTTTGGTTACACTGACCTCTCCAGTCCAACCATGGTCGGCTCAGCACAGGCTAGAAAACCTCACAGTGCTTGCGGTAGGCCATCTCTGGCCACTATGCCACTTTGGCAAAGGATCATGGGAGAAACCGATTTTCCAGAAATGCCATGTAAAACCACTCTGAGAGGTAAATTGTTGAGAGCAGAAGAGGTGAATTATGTTTAAGATTTTGACCTGAACTGCTGTAGGCAATGGCCAATGTCAAGACCAGCGCTCGCCTTTCATTTAAGGAACATGAACCTTGTGCTGTGGTGGTGACTGAAAAATACCATTTGCATTGATTCTTATAGAGCTTACTTTTAATTCATGTTATTTCAACACTTTGTTGAGTCAATGGCAGCTCCCGCACTCTCAGTGTTGTGTGTGCGCATCACAGAAAGGAGTGGGTCTTGTTAGCATTAGCTCGTTCTCTTTCATATCCAGCTGTGTTGATGGCAAATGACCAGACTGTCAAAACTCACAGCAATGTGTAATACTGTCACATAAGCAGTCCACTCGTATGTGACTAATGTCCGGCGTCACGAAGTAACGTAGGAAGTGGTCAACTCACAGAAGGGACTAAACAACTGCTCATCAGTGCCCATCGGGTTAACCGCTAAGTAGTAATACAAACTATTTTCAATGCCGGTCCACGTAAATGTCACAGGAATTAAAAATTACAGTAGCAATACTGTCAGTCGGAACCAAAAATTCACCACAAAATGTATGGGGTGTGAGTTTAATGATGTTACTGCCAGAAACCTGCAACATATTATCAATATTCAATCTGTAAACAGACTGCATATTAGGGTGTAAACAGTGTTTACACCCTAATGTGTTTTTCAGAAATGCCATGTAAATACAGTGTTTACACCTAATGAAAAACATGTGAGATACATATTCCTGCAAAGTGTATAGAAACTGAACAAAATGTTGTATTCATTTACAGTCAGTTTAAGAAAAATGACCTCCCATTGGCAGTCAGGATCATATTGATCAGTTATACAAAAAAGTATCTGTTATCAAGCAAAATGCCAACTGCCGACGGAGGAGGGGTGCAAACAGCACAGATTGCCTGATTTTTGGACAAGGCCTCCAGCAACAAATTGTGATTCACTCTCCGGAGATAAAGACGGACTCTCTGGCTGTCTGTTTGTCTGGCATCTTCAATGTGACAGACAGATGAGTCATAACTGTGTCCCAGAGCTGACAGGCTGTTGAGACGAAAAAGTGGAGATTTGGAACAAGAGGTTGGACAAGAGGGGAGGAAGGAAGGAGATGCCTGTCTGCTTTTAGCTACAGACGGGCCGCAGAGAAAATGAATTTTGCACCTTGTCACTTATTTTGGTGTCCTAATACAGAACATTTCATGCCAAAAATCCGATTTTCCTCAGTATTTGTTTTTCAAAATTACATCTTAATTCTTGAAGAACAGGATACTTTTTGTAGTTGTTACATCACATATCAGCATATGTACTTTTGAATAATCCTTTTTGTCCCTTCAGTCCTTTGAAACTTTTAATTGCACTTCAGTATGACATCAAACACAAAATGAGGAGCAAAGTATTTCACCTTTTCCTCTTTCTCCTTCATTCAGCCGCTGATATTCAGAAACCAGAACATAGACAAGGTTTACAACATAGACGTATTCTCTTTTATATGTGCATTGGGGAAGAAGTACTCAGATCATTTGCTTAAGTAAAACCTTAAGTATCAAAAGTAAACATATTTATTTTGCAAACTGACCCAAATCAGAGTATTAATATATATATATTACATAGTTGGATTGTTATTACTCATGCATTAGTGTATTTGTTCTAGCTGTTGTAATGATTGTGGTGGGGGTCATTTTAATTAATTTGTATACTGCTGGGTAGTGTAGGAGCTACATATTTAGATTTTGTTTAGAATATTTGATTTATTCTACATATTTTTTACTTATTCCAATAGTAGTTTCTTTTACCAAAAATTCTGCATGGACAATAGACTTCTTTTGCCTGAATACAATTCATCCTTATGGTGTGTCAGTGGCCTTTTGAATTCAAGTTTCTTTGCTTTAGATCATGGACGGATAGCCGTTATAGGTTTAATCTATTATAATGTATTATTGTAAATGACAATTTGATCATATATTTGTATGTAAAATCATTATCTGAAAAGTAAAGTAAGCATAAATAGTAAGTAGCAGAAAATGAAAATACACAAGTAAACTATCTTTATCTTGTTCTTCAGTACAGTCCTTAAATGTACTAAGTATTCCTCCCAACCCCTGTGTACAATGTATGTTTTTCAGCACTTTTTTGAAAGAGAAACTCGCTGATTTACTTGTCCTAAAGAATATCTGATGGGAATATGCTTCTAATTTTTTCTGCCTATAGGCCTGTTTTCAGCCCCCAGGCCGGAAATTCTACATACATTCCAATCTGTACATGGCTACACGTATAAGGTATAATGTAGTACTACTGTATCTCTGTTGTATCGTCATTTAATTTCATAACCATTGTTTGGGACGTTTACCTCGTTATGTCTGCGGCTTTTCTGCATGAGCGTGCATATGTGTGAATGTGATTATGTGCACTCATGTGTGTCTGCTGTTACTAATCTCAGTGGATATGTGAGTGTGTGTGTCTCTCTCCTAGCCCCGGGGCCAGCCGCAGTGAGGTGTCCCCCAAGGCCTCTTCCTCACATCCACACTCCCCACCCCCCCACCCATTTCCCCTGTCTAGCTACCTCTTCTCCTCGACCTCCTCCTCCTCCTTCCCCCGTCGCCCCTCCTTTTGCCCTCTTTAGCCACGACACTTTGAATCAAGCAGAAATTAATGCAGATGATGCATTCACTGTCTCATTGTTTCCTTCATTCTGTGGATGGATATCGAGGTGACAGCGACATTCGGGAAACTACTGACGTAAAGCTTTTAGCAAGGCCGTAGGGTGTATATGTGCCGAATGTGTAAATGCAGATATGTGTTCGTGTGCATACATGAATGTACGTGTGTGTGTTTTTGTAAGAGAGATACAGTATATGTGAGCAAGTTGGCCTTTGGTACCTGTCAGATTATAGATGTAAGATACTGTGGGTGTGTGTTTGTGTGTGTGTTTGTGTGTGTGTGTGTGTGTGTGTGTGTGTGTGTGTGTGTGTGTGTGTGTGTGTGTGTGTGTGTGTGTGTGTGTGTGTGTGTGTGTGTGTGTGTGTGTACATATGCTTCACCTCTTGATTGTGTCTGTGTGTGCACGTCTGTTTGTAGTGTATTTGGGTGTTTGAAAGTGTGTTTTTTGTGAATGTCTACATTTGTATGTATATATGTCTGAGTGTGTGTGTGAGTATGACTACACTTGGTTTTTCCATTGCGTGTTTGTGTGTCTGTGTGTATTTGTGTGTAGACATGTGCATGTGTCACATTGTAATCCACCACCTGGAGAGAGCAGAAAGAGGTTATGGGTAATATGCGAACTGCTGTTTGATTGATGAGCCAATCAGAGCGGCACAAAGGATTTCATTAACAATAGACACCCTGCCACAAATCAGCAATCATCCACACACACTCACTTATCAACATTTATCAGTGTACATACACACACAGCCCACAAACTCACTTACAGTCACTTATCGACATTTGCCAGTGCGTCAGCCTACCCCACCCACTCGTCCACAAACACGCACCTACACAGAAAGGTGGCGGGTGTGTGTGTGCGACATTAGTAACAGTGTTATCACAAAGTCAGCAGTAATACTGTGGCCATTTCATCAGGACGGGTTGAGAGCAGCGAGAATGCATATGGGTCACCGGTTTGCTGTTGGGGAAAACCATGCACGCCGAATCAAAACCTAGCGTGTGTTCATTCTTTCCCTGCACATTTGGCCTGTTTTCTCAATCACTGTGCTTTTGATGAAGAGTGGGGCTACTTGACGGCGGGGGGAAAAAAGAGAAACACAGCCGGCAGAATTACTTTTTTTTGAAAGTAAATTAGTTTTTACACCCCGTGAGCCCTTTGCTCCGTTTTGATCTCCTTGCTTTTTAAAGAAGGGGGACACAGCTGCTGAAAGACACACACACACACAACAACACACAGAGCATGGTAATAGGCTATACTTTCTCATTAGGGTGACAGGGGTGTTATTTTGTGTGTGTGTGTGTGTGTGTGTGTGTGTGTGTGTGTGTGTGTGTGTGTGTGTGTGTGTGTGTTGTGGTGCTTCGTTATTATTGATTACAATAATAAGATATGTGGACGCAGAGATTATTTGCATCCCTGAGCAGAGTTATTGTTATCAGGGGGGGATGATGTGATTATGATGGTCATATCCACACTGCCTTGGGCAAGACGCTGTCTGACTGCCTACACGTGTGTGCGCAAGGGAGAGAGAGAGAAAGGCTGAGCAACACAGACAGAGAGTGTGTATCTGTGTGTGCCCTGCCATCTCCATAGCATGTCTATGTCTAATTGGCTCGGGCTGATTCCACCCCTGGAATCCATTTTACATGGTTACCAAGGTGACAGCATCCGTTGTCTCCACTGTCGGATAGACAGAAACATGTCAGCCTGCACACGTGTGAGCGTGCACACACACACAAACACACAAACACAAACACACACACACACACACACACACAGATAGGAACAGCGGCAAACGTGCAGGAGCACCAATCCCTGTTAATTAGCTCCATCTATTAGCAGCAAATCCACTAATTAAAGCCGAGCCAAGACACAACCCAAAGAAAGCTATCTACATAAGCCATATGGAGGGCTAAATGTGGAAGGGACCCAGTAATGACAGCATGCATGCACACAGAGACACACATACACAATGGTACTGTATGTATGAAGGAAGGTCAACGAACACCCTTGGCTGTTTTTATCTGCCAACCCTTCACAGAGCTAAATAATATCTGGATAAACTGCTTCTCAGAGGCGTCTGAATAGATGTCATACAGAGGTGTTTAGTGCTGTAGCCTTGATTCGGCTTGTCATGGTGAAACTCCACAGCAAACCATGAAAGCCAGAGCAGAGATAGACAAACAACAAAAAAGAAAAAAAAAAAGAAAACGATGTGAATACAATGATAAATGTTTTCTAAAAAAGCCTTTTTACACAAATAGCAAAGCTTCAAGGCCACAAAAGCAGGCTTAGTAAATGTTCCTCTCATTTATTTTTGTCTGCCATCTCTTTTGAAAGGAAAATAACCTCATGTAGTCACGCCGAAAAGTACCTATCGTCGAAAAGGTGAACTCAGCGTGAAAAGGAAAGGTATGGTTTCACATTTAACCTGGGTTCTTTCTGCTTTTGTTCGCTGGGGGTGCGGAAAGGTTTCTGAGTTGGCTTTTAAGGCGTTGCGCTGCAATTGAAATCTTGAAGTTGATAAATGGAACGGAGGCCTGCTGTGAAGCTCTTCTGTCCCCGGAACCCTCCCTCCCTCCCTTCTCGTCCACCTTCAATGGAGACAAAGATGAATGAGAACAAACAGGGAAAAGAGCGGAAGGACACAACAGGAGTGATCAAAAATATGACACATAGAAAGTGCGGGTGATAGAAACATGTTCTTCTTCAAAGAAGTGAAAAAAACCTCACAACTGGATGATATAGTAGTTCCACTTAATTCCAATGCAAATCAACATGTCAGATTTTCCTGAATGAACATTGGAGTGATATGCTTCTCTTTTCAAATACTGATGCTCTTCTCTGCAACACTCTTTCCTAAAGGGTATCATAAGTGCATTATAACCACACTGTGATTGCCTTATAATTATCACAATCACACCATGATCTAATACACATAATGTGCTAGAAATTATAAGGCTTGAATAGTTTATGGGAAAACTGCATAATTAATGACACACCGTCACACACTCCAGTGTAATTTTCTGACGCACCCTGCAAGTTTCTCCTTGCTTTTAATGGGCTTGCAATCTACACATGATGCATCTAAACACAGTTTAAGCAAAGTGTGAAAATGCTCTTTACCAAATAAACAATTCAATATTAGACTAAATGTCCTGTTAAGATGGATATTTTATGCAGTGTCAGATCGGGAGGAGAAGGAAAATGGATGGAGAGGAAAAAAGGAGAAAGCTCATGTTGTGGGTGGGGGTGGCAGGGTGATGCCACCCACCAGTTTGCTCCATGAAAGCGCATTCAGGTGTCAATCTCCTGGAGGAATTAGAATGCTCTGCAGGATGCCACTTATTTTCTACCATCAGCATGCTCTTCCTCTCCCGCTCTTTCTCCCCCTGTTTACCAAGTGATCAGCACTACATTAGTGTCGGTATTACAGCGTCACATTTCCCCTCTCTCAATCAAAATGGCTTTACAAGCCATTACAGTTACTACAAGTGTATTTGTGAATCAAAACTATCACACAATATGATAAATACCTTTCAGGGATTATGTTCCTTTTAGCAGTTTGACCGATATGATCCCTGCTGTATCCTACTGTATCAGCTGTCATTTGTTGAGCGAGTGCATTGAAGTACATAAGACTATTTATTTTCACTTCCCTGTCATAGTTGCAACATTGCTAGGTTGATCATGTGTTCCCACCTAGTTATTTCAATACTTCTAACAGTATTAGAGGGCAGCAAAAAACGGTTCTATTTTCAAAGTTTTCTGGTTACAAGAAAAGTTATTTTCCTGATATAAATATCTACTGAAAGCTGCACTGATAAACATTTTAATGTTAACACTAAAAAAAATAGCTACATGTAATGTGAAATGGCTCACTTGTTGTGACGACCCCACGGAGAATTATCATCCAACCCTACTGTTCCCCCGACCTCTACGGACTGTTTTAGCTTCTTTAAGCTGAATGTCTTGGTTTTATGACCAGCAGCTTTACTACAGGGCTTTTATTTACCTCAGCTGCATTAGAGAACAGGTCTTTATTTCTAATTCCGTCTATTTGATAAGTATAATTGGTCATACCGGTTACCGCATTACATTGTTAATACAAACTAAACGCCTCCTGTGATCATTTCAAATTAAAAGACCTTTAGCATTTCAGTGGACAGAAACCTTTTATTTCTTAACAGTGCCTTTATTGTGAAACATTTGCAGCCAAACAATATGCAACAACAGCAAGAGGAGATTAAAGGCGGCCAATGCAAAGTGGATCAGATTGAATGAACCAAATGCCTCCATCGTTACAGTTTGAAAACAAAGTGTTGAAAATAGCATGATTATATTGTTGAATTTATTTAATTAAAGCAGTAGAAATGTACATTATGCTCAGCTGGTATGCACATTATATGACGGGGGCTAGGAGTTTATCCACCTGTGTTTTTTCCCCGCCTGTATTTGGGGGCCAGACTTGTTCGTGTGGAACAATTGACTGCTGGTTTTTATTTGAGGAAATACATTACATGGTTCAGTCTCACCTCATTTCCTGCCACAGCAGGCAGCTGTTTTCAGCAAAAAAGCTCTTAATGTCTACTTTACGCTATCTGCCCAGCACTAAACAGCAGACAGACATAATTAGCCACTAGCTGGTGAATAAAATGGAGCATCCAATCGCTAAGAAGCAAGATATTTCCCTCAGGAGTTGGTAGAGACCAAAACAAAGCTCAAATGAGAATGAATAAATATTGGACTTAAATTCATCAGGTGGCCAGAAACACGATTTCAAATAAATGCTAATATTGCTCTGTGTTTGCTAACACATTCTCCATATCAAGTTTTCAGAGTGATAATGATGGAGATGTATCTATAGCTTTTTTACACTGCTCACAAGTCTCCAAAAAATAGCTAATGAAGATTTAAAGTTATATACACGGACCGCTAAACTAACGATTGACAGTTTAGAAAAAAGGATCAAAACTGATGCAGCCGAACCAAAGAAAGGATCTTTTTAATTCGACCCATTCGTCTTTCTTGTCAAAAACTGGCACCCACATTTCCCACAATGCAACTCGAACACCAACTGTTCGGTCAGAGATTCAGGCGTGTTATGCTAATGGCGGTTAGTTTTTAACCTTGTAGTCTTTGGCACCAACAGACTGGAATTTTTCTCATGTACACTGATCAGCCACAACACTAAAACCAGTCATATATATACACATACTTTTTCCATCCTTAGAAATTAGGCATTGCCACAGGCTGCTATTATATAATATTTTAAGTATCATGGTATCACCCTGTAAAGTCAGAGCATGACGTACCTCTTGATGATGTAAAGTTTTCATATTGTCTCTCTCGCTCTGTTAACTGACTAATCAGTGTAGTATTTTTAGCATTGTAGGCGAGTGTCAGAGCAACAGGCCTGATCGCCGTCCCAGTCCTCCTACAGATCAAGTCCTGGCCTTCTGGCTGACAACAAAGCTATGTTTAATTCAAATCATCCTCTTCCTCCCTCTCCCTCCTCCTTCATCTACCTGGCGGCCTTAAGATCCATCACTGTAGGTCACCAAAACATTTTTCTCAGCCCATTTTCCTCCTCTCTGTATCTCCAATTTAGTTGTCAGCTGAAGCAGGAGGGATATAAAGAACATTCTGGCAGATTATAGGGAAGGAGTGCCGATGGAAACCCTGACGCCCTCCACCTTTTTCCCACCATGTGCCTTTTTTTCCACTAAGCCTGATGAATGTTGAGAATCTTCAGGCACTCTACTTAAATTGTTTACCATGCAGCCTTGCACTCACCACTCTGTCTAATGGGCTGTGTATAGGTGGCACTTATATGTCCCACAATATTCAACACTATTGAACATGACCATGTCTTTCATACGGGGCTGGCCTCTAAGCAGTCACTCCAGTGAAAAGGGGGTTACAGGTATGAGCCACTGTCTGTGTCCTTCTCCACTCTGAGCCTTTTCAATTCTTTACACTCCATTGCTTTTGCCCTCCCCTCTCCTTTCAGCAGACACAGCAGCACTCAGTCTCTCTCACCTCAAATCACCGTCTCCATCTATGAGGGGGGTAAAAATCAATACAACACCAAACAATGGCTTATAGGCCTAAGGGTGCAGTGTGCAGAAAGGTCACTGCTATACATTATGTATGGTGGCCATCTAATGGTCAGTGTGCTCGCAGACAAATGGACTGTAAGCATCTCCCCTGTGTGATGATTGCACAGGGGAGACGCTTAAACACACACAACCATACAATAATACAAAGCCACGCAAGCACATACACCCACAGGCATAAATGGATGTAAACGAGTACATGTAAGCACATGCATATAAACATGTTCAAAGACGGCACACATGCGCACACAAGTGCATATCAACACACACTGCTGCATTCATAAAGCCTTAAGTGAGCCTGGAATTTGTACACATACACTCATAGGCACGTTCACAGAGGTACAAACACACACAAACACTTACTCACAGACAAGTACAAATGGGAACACACACACATTCTATACTTTATCCATCACCCTGGTCCATGGGGATGGTTCAGAGAGCAGCACCAAAGCTATATATATTATATCACTCCTGAAGATGTACAGCTTTTTAAAGTTTTCACCTTGAACCTGTTTTATTCTGGTTCTTATGTGTGTTTTTATACCATGCTTTGAATTTCTTTTCAGTTTGACCTCTGTTATTCTAAATGTGCATTTCTATCATGCTTCATTATTGTTATTTTCTCTAAAAGAACAAGGCTGGTGTTATTTTATACTTTTCGTACTGTCAACAAATCCTATGAAAGGACCAAGAACCAATGATGATTTATTCAGTTTTGCAATACTTTCTCACTTCCCTACTCGGTTTGTGGCACTCAAGCCCCAACCCTGGAACCTTGTTGTCAACAGTGAGGTTATCAGGCAACCAGTGGAGTCACTATGCACAGAAAAGAAATAGTCCAACACATAACTTCCCATATTGGTTATTTCTGTTGTTTTTGTTTTTACGCTTTGTTTTTTTGGGGTTTTTTTTTACAGCTTTAACAAATAAGTTACTTAGTGAACTGTAGAGATGCTTGCTGGTGGACTGCATTACCTTTAGACAGAGCTAGGCTACCTGGTTGCCTCTGTTTCTAGTCTTTATGCTAAGCCTAGTTAAACAGCTGGAAAAAAAAAAACCCACCCAGCCCTATATAACTCTCACAGTGGCAATCTTATATAACTCTCGTATATGTATATATATATATATATATATATATATATATATATATATACTGTATATATTCAGTGGCATGAAAAGGTTTGGGCACCCCTGGTTTTAAAACGTCTGTTACTGTGAAAAGTTGTGAACCTCAAAAAACCTTGTCCCAACAATAAGCTACGTTGGGACAAGTACTCTGACAAGTACCACTCTGAAAATTACAATAATAGTAATTGCTGCCCACAAAGCAGGGGAAGGCTATAAGAAGATATGAAAAGAAAAACGCCTCTCCAAGTGTTCAGCATGGGGGTGGACCGATCATGCTTTGGTCTTGTGTTGCAGCTAGTGGCACAGGGAACATTTCACTGGTAGAGGGAAGAACGGATTCAATTGAATATCAGCAAATTCTGGGTGATAACATCACACCATCTATAAAAAAGCTGCAGATGAAAAGAGGATGGCTTCCACAACAGGATAATGATCCTGAACTAACCTCAAAATCCACAACAGATGGCCTTAAGAGGCACAAGCTAAGGGTTTTGCCATGTCCCTCACAGTTCCCTGACCTAAACATCATCGAAAATCTGCGGATAGACCTCGAAAGAGCAGTGCACACAAGACCTCCCAAGAATCTCACAGAACTAAAAGACTTTTGCAACCAAGAATGGGTGAAAATCCCCCCAAAAAGAATTGAAAGACTCTTAGCTTCTACAAAAAGTGTTTACAAGCTTGCCAGACGATGTTACTAAGTACTGGCCATGCAGAGTGCACAAACTTTAGTTTTAGGCCCTTTACCTTTTTGGTTATTTTGAAACTGTGAAGACGGAAATATTCACAGTGACAGAAATTTTTACCAGGGATGCCTAAAGTTTTTCATGCCACTCTCTCCCAAAATAAGTTCACTGTGTGCGTGTGTGTGTGTGTGTGTGTGTGTGTGTGTGTGTGTGTGTGTGTGAGTGAGTGCATGTGTGAGTGTACTTGATGTGCGCATTCACATGCCATGTGATACTTTCCTTTACTCACAGTGGCTCAGTGAGTTATTTTGCCCTCCTGGTCCTGCTCTGCTCGCGTTTTGGGACTTTTACAGTGCGTAATTATCGTCCCCGCTCTCTCCCAGCAGCAGGTATGTTACGTGAGTGGAGTATAATGCTTCCAATCCTGACATTTCAGGCTAGGCTTGGAGCAGGAGAAGGCCGCAGCACAGTTTAGGTTATTTTATCTTTAAATTAGTAAATAGCAAAGCTGTCATGAAATAAATATACAAATGTCAATTAGACTGTAATCTGTATGAGAAATAAGAAAAAAAAAATTGGTTATTATATTCATCTACTTATACCTTACCTTGACAGATGTGATCACTATAAGCTGTCTCCACTGTAAATTTATAAAACAGCTGGACTCTGTAGTTTTAAGCAAACATTACCATACAGGAGTAGATTTGTTGGAGACTATTTTCAGATGCAGATTGGTGCTCTAGTGTTCACGACATCAGAACAAATACATAGTATTTAATCAAAATAAACTACAGAGCCAATCTTCAAGTTAATGAAGGCACATGTCAGCCAGTGCAACAGTGTGGCTCACTGATGTGTTATAATAGTTTTTGGACAACAATGGAGATCTATGGTTCAGATATATAAGATATATCAGACTTTGACTACACACTACACAAAAATACTTTTTTTGTTTTTCATGGGTTTTGTAGTATAGAACAATGCCATTCTCATCCTTTAGATTATTTAAAATCTGCTTAATTCACATTGTTTTTTTACCAACTGCACTTTAATAGTTGTAACAGACTGCGTCATTCATATGAATAAATGATCTAATTTAGTCTTGACAGCCACAGAGATTTAAAAGACTCCTCACTTGATCCATCAGACAACATACATTTACCTCCCTAATGAATGTAGTAATCCCACCAATCGAAACTATACTCTGCCAGGGATCCAACCTATGGCAGCAGCCGTAATGGTGATCACGGTAAAACACCAGAAAACTGCAGCCACCCAAAGGAAGAGGAAGGAAGAAAGAAAGAAGTACAATTATTGCCTGGTGGGGAGCAGAGTAGATGCATCAGTATGATGCAGTAATTGCCTGGACATGCTAGTGGGGGTAGAGAGCACATTATTTATAGAGGAGACAGGAACAACATGACAGGAAACACATCGTATGCAAGAGTGTGTGTGTGTGTGTGTGTGTGTGTGTGTGTGTGTGTGTGTGTGTGTGTGTGTGTGTGTGTGTGTGTGTGTGTGCGCGTGTGCGTGCACCGATACTCCAACAGGAGAGAGTTTGACCTTCATGTAGGAGTGCTGGAGTTGACACAAGCATGTCTGCACTGGGACAAGAGCTCCAGTTTAACAGGCATATTGAAAAGGTCAGAGCTGTCACTCACCCAAACACACTCACACAGACACATACTTGCACTTCTATCTTTGTGAGGACACTCGTGGACGTAATGAATTCCCTACTCCCTTACCCTAACCTCAGCCATTAAAACTAAATGCCTAACCCCAACCCTTACCCTAACTCTGACCTAAACCTAATTCTAACCTCAACCCTAAAACCAAGTCTTAACCCTCAAACAGTCTAGTGAAGTTGTGAGGACTGGCCAAAATGTCCTCATTCCCAAGATGTAAAACTCAAAGTGGTCCTCTCAGTGATAGAAGTACAGGTACACACACACAAACACACACACACACACACACACACACACACACACACACACACACACACACACACACACACACAAACACACACAACCAAAGTCCGTATACACGTCCACATACAAAAACACATATGTAAAGGGCCAACTTGTGGCATAGGCAGCATAGGCATTTGTCTAGGGCGCTGAATGTCGGGGGAGGCACTAACATAATTGTATTATTCATGGTTACAGTAACAACATTATCAAAAACGGCCTTTTAATTCCCATAATAAACATACTGTGCCCCCTGAACTGCCAGTCACAGGTTGACAACATGATGGAATGAACACTGCTGCTCCTCACAGTTTTTTGTACAGTGCGCACTGACAGCGGGGGATGATGGGAACCATTTGATGCGCAATTGTGCATCACTCCACCAAGTCTGTGACGTAACACTGACTGACTGACGGCAAATGCTAGAGTGGATCATCCGGAGGGACTTTTCAATTATTATGAGCTCAAATTATTTCACAGGAGAAAGGTCGAAGCCTTCAGGTGCACGAGGATAAAAACAGAAGGAAGAGGAGGAAAGAAAGCCCAATATAGAGGCGTGTCATCTTCTGTTGAATTTAAAATGTGCTTTTTTTGTGTGTAGATGTTTCCTTTGTAGTAGCTAGCTAGCTAAATAGCAATTAAGCTAAAGGTAGATAATAATACTACGGTAGATTGAAGGATATGAATCTGAATGGCAATCCAGCAGTGGTGGAAGAATCCAGATCCCAATCCTAATCTCGCTTTGGGCACCAAAATGGCTAGAGCCAGCCCTGCACATGTACATGTATACACACACACACACACACACACACACACACACACACACACACACACACACACACACACACACACACACACACACACACACACACACACACACGCATTTGGAGAGGCAGCAAGCGCATACCAAAACGGTGAACCATGTCAAATTAGTCTGTAAGTCTATGCGCTCTCTGCCATCTTCTTTAGAGACTGACTTAAAAACACACACAAACACAAACACAAAACCACACACATGCAAGTTGGGCAGCTGCCAAGAATCCCTGGAGCTGGCTGGTCTTATTTTTCACCCTCCTTCCACACCCACTCACACAAATACACACCCAGCCAGGGTCATTGGTGTATAAAGTTGTTTTGGTCTGTTTATGGATTGTGATTGGTCGCTGTGTTGCTATCCAAAAACATTTTTTTCCACTGTAGTAACAGCTCTACCTCACCCCCTGCAGCCTGCTAATCCGCTTCCTGATTGGCTGATTAAGTTTCTCACTCTTTCCTTTCTCTTCTTATATCTTTTTAACAACAATGCTTCTCCCATTCACACACACACCAGCTGGTGAGGTGTTGACACATGCTGGCACAATCAAACACACACATGCACAGAGAGACCTGACTAGCACACACACATTAAAAACCAAGAGGGAGAGCAGCAGAGAGATACTCTAAATATGGGTAATATCGATCAGAACATCTGTATATCAAAACTTCATATCCTTCCTAAATTACTGTATTTTATCATTCCTTTGTTTCATTTTGAAATCGTTATCACAAAGTGCTATACTTCTAAGCAATGGTCATTTTCCCAATATGATACAAATAGGAATGAGAAATAAATTTTTATTATGCAGAGGTTGGTTTCAAATGATGAATATGTTGTTATGATGTAAATATAGATAAATCAATCAAATCTAGAGTGTAACTTTACACAAACAGTAAATCCTACATTCTTACAATGCAAAATGATGATTGTAACTGTACTTTACAACATCAGTTTACTGTTGATGAAGCCAAAGTAATCATAAAAATACTGCATCTCTATATTCATCCACATATATACATATATATATATATATATATTCTATAATGACTAAAAGGTGCCCAGCAGGAATTTGACAGATGGTGACATGCCTTTTTCAAAATCAGCTATGGACATTGATAATGCCTCGTTTGGTGCTAAATATTCCAGAGGTTTTCAATACACCGAATATGTTCAAACATTTGTTGGACATTTGGTTTTTCTGTCTTTAGCCATGCTAAAGTCCCGACCAGACTGTAATTACTGTGAAATGTTTTGATGATCTTCAGACTTTTCCTCTTGTGCCAAAAGAGGTTCACATTTTTGGTTTTTAGCAAAATATCTTGACAACTTTTCCTCCAGCATCAACTGACTTCTTTGTGTTTTTTTTTTTTTTTTTTGTGAAATACAGCTATAATTTGTGTTTAGTGCTAATTAGCAAATGTTAGCACAGTAACATACTAAACTAATATGGTGAACATAGTAAACAATATACCTGCTAAGCATTAGAATAATAGCATTGTCACTGTTGGGGTGTTAGCATGCTGACATGGAAACATAAGAAGATGTATCATCTTATGATATATCTTCTCACTGTATGTTGCCATAAACATGCTGTTATCCCTAAAAAGCATTTGACAGGTGGTGCCATGTTGGGTATGGCATGACTCGACATGAAGTGGAACAAACAAAAAAAAATCTATTTTGAAAGAAATCAATAAAACAGCTTTGATAACTGTTTTGGACTGAAGTGGACTATAATTGATGTCTTATTTTGGCTTTACGTATTACACATTTGTTGGGCATTTTATTTTTCTGTTTTTCCACTTTTGTGCTGTTGAAGTAACTATCAGTCAGTGTTATATGCATGCACAAACTTGCTTTTTCTTGTGAACAATTAATAATGACTGTTACTGACATCCATGACTTGCTCTGGCAACATAAGAGGACACCGTATATCATGCTCATGAACCCATCCTGATTGTGAGTCAGAGAGTATGTAAAAGTGCAAGCCAACACATGCTCCTCTGAACACATTGCCACAATCCAAACACCTTCCCCGGTAATAATCTGTTGAAGGTGATAATTTAGTCTCTGCCTTCAAAACTGTCCCCCACCCCTTTTCCAACTCTCTACACTCCAGCTGGCATAAAATCCACCCGCGGTGCATGTCAGATGGGTGGGACGTTACAGTTTTTTGGAACAAGTGCCGCAGACGAGAGGTAGTTGTCTCGCAATTGCTGCCTGACACTGTGGGTGCTTTCGAATGCAGAGTGCCTCCAACCCTGCCAGCTGTCAACATGTAGCTGAACTGGATATTTCCACTGGAAACCACAAAATGCTGGCATCAGGCCAGGTAGTCTCTTCGACAAACAGACAGATAGACAGAAAGACAGTCGGACAGGCGGCAGGAATGGGAATGCAATATTCATCAGGTGATACCTCCAGTAACACTCTATTATTAATAAAGTCTGAATCAGCTCTGTCATCATCCAGAGTCTAACAGGCTGAGCCCCGAGCACAGCCATAATGATGTGCGCAATATATAGTTGGATTTCCCAAATGAATCAGTGGACCCAGCGCAATCTGGTCCAAATACAGCTAATGAGAGGCCAGGTTTCATCTTTAATCCGCTGCGAGGGGATTACACACGTTCGAGTGCAAATATTTCATTCCTCGGCTGATCTCTCTCGGTTTTCGCTCTTTTTTTTATTTCTCAGGTGAAAAGTGTTGTATGACCTGCGTAATTTGTTTCTATTCCTGTGAATGACATTAATCAAATCATATGTTCCTCTAATGTACTTCCACCGCTCACTGTGTTCAATCTGGCCATTAACACATGAAACCTCCTGTCCAAATAGTTAATATGTGCAGCTTTAAATAGCCATGGGATGGATTAATGATGGAGGTAATCATTTACGGTATGCTTTATTAATCTGCTCTCCTGTTATTAGGACAGTTATTAAGGCTGTCAGTCGTTATGGGGAAATGGCGACGGTGGTGGTGTTGGTGGAGCTGGGCGGGGCACTCTAATTTAGACTGGAGGGATCTCTACTATTGATCTGGTGTAACGCCTTATCCTCTACGCTTTCACCTTCGCTCACTCTATCATCATCATTCCTATTACTAACTGCCGACTGCTGTGCTGACATGGTGACTTATCCAACTCTAGCTTTGGGTACCTGTCAAGGCCTGTACATTACACATATGTCTAAAAGTACTTAGGAATCAGTATAAATAACTTTTGTAAAAGAATATTTAATTTATGACCAGACCAGTTAAAGGACTGATTTTACATATAAAGGTCAGTTTGCTAGTCATAGGCAGTTCTATTCAGCCTGTGTCAGTATTGTTATTTCATCTTTGTCTCTAGAGGAGCTTTGTCAAGTCTGAGAAAATATAATATCATCTTGGCTTGAGCTTGGAGACTACAAATTATACCACAAAGCCTGCGTTACAAAACGTGAGTTTGGAGTGGGAACTTACCAGGCAGAGAGACTCTGAGAAAAAAGTGCTATTAGTTAAATGATGGCAAATGTCAACCTTAACGACAGACAAGAATGTTAATATTGGACATTTCTTCGTATGGTAACTACAGTGTGGTTAAGGTTATGGAAATATCATGGTTACGACAAATAAACTATGGTTAAGGTTAGGTAACTAAAATGCTTGGTTAAGAAAGATCATGTGTGATCTGTGTTTTTTTTTTTTAAAGCTGACGTTAATTGCAGGTTTGCGACAGTAAATGATAAATCCACCAGATAAATCCGCCACCCTGAACTCCACACCCTTATTTTCCAGTTTGTTACATAAGGGACACATTACTTTCTGTACTGGCACTGAATGTTGGCACTCAGGTTTTACTGCGCTGGAAATGTAGGAGCCAGTATTTTTGGAGCTTAACCCCTAAGAGGGAGTCAGCACATCTCAGCTTCAGCTGCTGTCTCTGCTTTGCTTTTGACCATTCTTTTTTTTTTATTTTTAATCTGTCTCTTGTGAGTCCCCAAGCATTATGGAGGAAAACAAAATTTAAAGTCAAAGTGAACCATCAGTTAGAGCATCTTTAGCCTCTTTGCAAAGTCTGACAATCTGGTTTCTTTCTTGTTCAGGCTTTTCCTTACCATGTGGAGCCATGTTGCATTAGACACAACCTGAGTCACAGCTGAGAAGGCTGTAGTATTCCAGGTTATTTTATAACCTTGCTCATGCAATTAGCCTTAGTTGGAAATCACAGGCGTGATCACATTTGTCACAGTGATCACAGGTAAACTGATTTTTGCTGCACTGAAGTTGTACTTTGGAGTCTGTATTTTCAATGACATCTCTCTAACTTGTTTGTTTTTAATTAGACATACGTAAGATCCAATATCCTACACTTCAACTTAAAAATAATACGATTACTGTAAGATGATACAATCAGAAATATTTTGATGTTTTACAGCAAAAGAGGGCTTGTAATATAGAAACACTCTATTATTTTTGACATTTATTTGCTGTATAACTACAAATAAGTGAACAACTGACCCAAAAACAAAGGATAAGAATTTGGAAAATGTATTTTTTGTCAATGTGTCTTTGAGTCTTGTTATGATAAACACAGCAAAACAATTCCATCAGTGAGTTGAGATAAATTCAGATTGGTTTCACGATTGTTGCAAATCAAATAGTATTTTCCTGATAGCAGGGGAATGAACTTTGCATTTGTTTCTAAAAACATCTCTAGAAGTAAAGGTGCGCTGGAAATGAGTGGATTTACAGTGCTTAAATTAATTTTATTAAAAGTAGCGCTGAATGAGGCTCAGTGTCTTCCAAATGTCTTCATTATCATTAATTCACACAAACTGCCTTTCAGTTGTCAATAATGTGCTCAAATTACACATTATGCTCTGCAAGGATTTCTCACACGTTAATAAAATTACTATTGCATGTTTCCTTAAAGTGATTAACTCTGCTTCTCCCAAACACAAGATTAATCACCTCCTTACGGAAAATAAGGAGGGGATCTGACCGGGAACCTGGCACCAGTGAAAACCTCAGAAACAGGATTGTACTTGCATCAAACTTTTTATTGCTGTACCAGATGCCCTCCACATCCTGCTGAAGATGGGTGTTTGGCCAAAAAAGTTCGGTATTGTATTGTTTTACTGTCTTGTCTCTGATTACCGGCACTCAGCAGAGGACATAGAGGAGTCGTAGGGTGTGTGTTGACGACATTGCATCTGTCTTGTTGAGAGCGGATGGGACAGAGAAAGCTGTGGTAGACTTAGACTGATTCAACATAATCCATAATTAATAAACTAAACGAGGCACTGCTACATGGTGCATCTGACTGCCCACTGAGACAAGCTTTCAGGCCAGTGAAGTGTTCACTGTACGGGCTGCTGTGTGCCCATACACTATGTATGCAGTTATGCTTCGATGCACACACACTTATTCAGAAGCTAATGAGGCCTTGGGAGATCGCACATGTCTAAAAATGTTTCTCTGTTTCCTTGCCTCTGTATATGTTTATCTGTGCGTGAAGCTCTGCATCATATACTGTAGATACTGTACATACAGGACATCTCACAAGGCGAAGCATCGTGCACCCATTCGCCACACTCATTTACCCTGTTTGTGTTTTTCCTGCTTTCTCCCATTACTATTTTTGCTTCTTCCCATCACCAGAGTCAGTGAACCATGGGGAGTTAGAGCATTCCTGTCTTCAGAAAAAAACCCAAAACGTCTTGCTTTTTAAAAAAAACAACTCCTCTCTTATTATTGCATGCAGCGTCACATCGAATGTGCATGCAAGTTAAATGATAAAGAGCCTCTTCTCAGTGCAACACACTTGCTAGATTTCACTTTAAGTGTAAAAAAGGAAGGGGTTTCTGATGGGAAAATACATAAATGTAAGCGGACACACGTGCAAACACACACACAACCACAGAGTCCAAGTGTCATAACTATTCCATATCGTGAGAGAGCCCCTGACTCCACTTCAAAGCTCTCTGGCTGACAGTGGCTAATGATGAACACTCAGATGAAGAGCAAAGAGACAGCGATCCAGACTCCACATTAAAAAGGCCTCTTTCCGTCTTTTACGCCGAGATAAAAGACAAGAACTCGTGGCTGACTGCAGCTAATGTGCGTTTAAGCACTCATACATACATACATAAATGCGTACACAGGCAGACACACTTATCATGTAAATGTAGAATAATTACGGTCTTGTCTGAGGGAGGAAAGCTTGGTTGCCTTTTGAAGCTAGCAATCCTCAAAAGATTCACTGATGTTATGCTGGGTAATGGAGGAGAGACACTATGAGACACAGAACTGGTGTCTCTCACTCTCTCTCTCTCCTTCACAAAATCCACACATCCTGCATCGCTCGGGACGGTGGTCTGTATTTTCATTTGTTATGCAGATGGGAGAGGCCTTGGGGCAGGTGTACAAAGAGGCATCCATCAATCCCCAGAGGCTGTAGTGACCAGTACCCAGTCGTCAGGGTCCACGCGCTCTGGGAGTGAGGTTTTCTGTGTGAAAACATGTCCATACTAGCATTTTCAAATCATTTTTGCACAGATCTTCATCCACACTAAACAACAGAAAAACAGCCAATTCTCTTTCTCCTCTTTTGGTCGTCAGACCACAAAGTTGTACATCCCAGCTAACATGTGGGAATGAGACAGACACAGTTAGCTGTTAAATTCCTTTCTGTCCCCTACTGTTTTCTGTGATCACCCGCCAAACTCACATTGTAGTAGTAGTAGTAGTAGTAGTAGTAGTCCTCATGTTAGAAAACTGAGTAAGCATAATATAGTAGTTCGATGGCTACTCCCTGTTAACTAGATGAACAGCAATTCCTGCGCTCAGGTATCAATCAAATCACTTTTTTAGGGTAATAAGGTAATTTGACAAGATAAACATAAATGACAGTTCATAACAGCAGGTGGCCTATAGTGACATCTAGAAGCCAGAGAGAAAAAAAAAACAAGACTTTAAGTGTTGTTTATATTTGATACTCTAAAACTGCTTTATCAGGACTCTGTGGGTGAGGTTTTATAAGATTTGATTGACAGTGGCCAAACAACCCACTAAATGTCATCAGATATTGATTCAAATGTCGCTGAATCCTTATTGGTGTACAGAGATGCATGACATCACCTTTTTCTAACTTAACCTAGCGCCGCCCACATTAAAACCAGTAATATTTTGCGTTTGGGACCCTATCGCTTATAGTAAAAAGCTGAATGGGAAAACTGCCACACAACCATTAATCTCATTTTCACCCACGACAGAGAACTTTTTCAAAAGGTTACATTTTTGGGTGTCAAAGAAGCCAGGTTAGTATTAACGGAGCTTTAGATGTGCTGGTAATTGGACTTTTATGTTTCCTTTGGTCAGAGCCAGGCTAGCTGTTTCCCCCCCTGCTCAGTCTGTATGCTAAGCTAAGCTAACCCTCTCCTGGCTCCAGCGTCGTTTCCTAAGTGTAATTCACATATTTCCAAACATGTCAAAGTATTCCTTCCATTGCTACACATCTACAATATTATGTGTCGTGCCTTAAGTCGCAATGAAATACTACAAATATAAAACAATATAGCTGAAAAACTGAAAAGAAAATATATACCATAGGGTTTTGTAAAGCTCAATTACACCACATTAATAATAAACTTGGGAATTTAAGAATAAAGATCGATAAGCCATAATGATAGGTGTACGGTGAGTAAGATTACAGCGTGGACATGCTTTGACAGACAGTACATGGGGGAAGGCAGCCACTTCCAGCTTAATACCAACCTTGGTGTGTTTTCATGGAAAAGCTAAGGAGATAGCAAAGGGCCGAGGACATACACACACGTACAGTATATGTGCATACAAATGACCAGGCAGGAATTTCAATTCAAACACAGGAACCGACACAGACACACAGAAGCACTGCAGCGCAGGCAAGCACACAAACTGATTGGCCACCCCATTAGTAATTTATTAAGCTTGTCCTTGTAAATTTTATCAGGTATCCAGCAGAGGAATAGATTTATTGATTCATTCTGCATTCATCAGGCCCAGAAAACAGAGTGAGAGAGAGAGAGAACAGAGGAGTCAGAGAGAGGCAGAAGAAGAAGAGAGAGAGAGACACAGAGACAGAGAGAGGGAGAGAGTACATTTATCAAGGCGGACAGCATCGGGTTCCAAGCGGCTTTGGAAGAGATCAGGCTGGAGTGTGTTGTGATTCCCCCTGGGTCACCACTATATCCTGCTTCATTCACAACGCTGCCTTGCCTCAGCTCATCAATGCGTGCCTCCCAATCAATGATTCTCATAAAACGCCATCCAGGCTTTAGCTCATACCTGCTCACAGCAAGAAAAAAAAAAAAAAGACAACAAAAAACAAAAAAACATAGAAGCTGTCAAACTTCATCTTAACCCCCAGGAGCCGCAGATAAGCTGCAGGGCAAACAAGTACACGCAGGGTCACCGATATACAGGAAGTAAATTGTAAGAAATTTCAATTTGAAAAAACAGCAACTGCCAGACAAACTATGTATGAGGTGGTGACCTCATTACTGGACCACCTCTGGCCCACTAGTTTGCAGGTTTTTCCTCTTTTTTTCCCTCACCAGGTATTGGCGAGTATCGACTGGCTGGATAATATTGTAATAGCATTAGTCTCTGTGGCTCCTCCACCCTGCCCATCACCTCTCTAACACTGCTCTCTGTTTGTGATCATTAGCAGTCCAGGGGGAGAAAACCTATGGCTGCTTTCTATCAGCAGGAGAAACAACAGGAAATAAGTGGGAGGCTGAGAGGGAAAGGAAAAGGAAAGTGGAGAAAAGGAAAGAAAAGGAGAAGAGTTGGAGTGGTTGGCAATGATTGTGGCATATTTCTGTGTGCTTGAATATATAAATATATATATATATTCACCTTTGTGGGTGGATGGATGATTTTCCACGTGTGTGGGCACGTAAGTTAAATTGACGTGACAGTGAGGAGGCTCTACTCTAAATGCTGGTTTCTGAAATGCAATCGTTTGTAAACACAAACCCTCCTCAGTTATTTTGCTCTGGATGTTATGGAAGCAATCTTCTTGGAAAGAAAAACTCTGCTCCAAGATCTGTTTCCCTTTAGGCAATCGTCTTGACTAGCATTGTTCCAGGATTCCCCAGCATGGATCAGCGAGAGGCTAGGAAGCTGCAAGCTGTATGATTGGTGGAGGAAGCCAGTGTCTGGGATTTGGGAATACCGATTCCTAATCCTCTGCATGGCTTCCTCTGTCTCTGGACGTCTCAGGTTGGAAGATGTAGGTGGAGTGTTGTAAAATACACGCATACAAACACTTACTAAGACATATGAACTGGAGCGATAAGGCCTGTGGATGTTTTAAGTCCATTATTGTATGGATTCCAACCATTTAGCCTCAGGCATTTGGCCACTGTACTCTCTGTAAGTTATAAAATATTCATGATATTGTTCAAGAAAGTATTCAACTACATCTACAGCAGCATGTATATGTTTCTAAGCACTGAAGACTTCTTCTTCTAGAGTAGCAGAATTTTCATTTCTTTCATTGAATTCTATTCAAAAGTCCATTAAAAAATCTTGAATTCAACTCAACAAGTAGGAAATACTCTTTACCGGGAATTCTAAGATGTAGTTTCCTTTTTAAAGACCTGGTCTGTACAAAAAAGTGCTGAACCTAGTGAATTACCTCATCAACACTGCATATTTTCACAGGTCAATGTTGGAACCAAAATAAAAGCAGGAATTTTCTTTGTGTGCTGTCAAACTCATTGCATATACTTTTTTTTCCCAACACATTTAACATTTCAAATTGTGGATATCTTCCCTTTCTCTCTGTCTCTTTGTTCTATTTACTTTGCCCCTTATTCTCCTTTTGTCTTTGTTAAACTTAAAATATAATGTCCTAAAAAATGTAGAAATAAATTGAAGGTTGTGAAGGTAGGCTTGAAGTGGGCGTTGAGGCTGATTTCGAGGGACGAAGGGAGGAGAGAAAAGGGGAAAGGAGAGGAGAGGAGAGGAGGGGAGGAGGAGAGGCAACAATCTGTGCTGGTTAACTTCTCCCTGTTGACCCTGCAGAAGGGGCCATGGCTCCCTCCATCTGCCTGAAATAATCCCTCACAAACACACACACTTTTACGTGCATGCACACACACTTTCCCAAACGGCAAAAAAAGGATTAATGATATTCCAACACTTACACACAATCAGCCACAATCAGTCAGTGTGTGTGTATGTGTGTATGTTTGTGTGTGCGCGGGGGGTCTCACTTTGAAGACTGAAAGTGTTTGTGTGTGTCTGCAAGTGTCTGTGTATTATGTGGGTGTGTGTCACGTCTGGGGCACCATATGTTCCCCACAAATTTGTTTTCACCCCTAAAAAAGCCTATGCATACGCATATTAACCAGCTTTAATTAAGACCCCCTCTACCCACATGCCTACTTTACACAGATGCACACACATACAGATACTTCCTGGGAGAGGTAGTGTGATTTCCTAGTATCTCATTGCTAGTGAGAACACATGAGAAACAAGTTAATTGACACTGACTATTCATATACAGAGTGTGTTGGCTGGGCCGTGGGCAGATGGCGTTTGTTAGACCCCATTTAAATCAGCAGTCAAAAAAGAGAAAAATGCTGCCTCAGCCTTGATTCCAAGTGCCTCAACTACAGGATGAGACTGAGACTATCAGGGAGTGTGCGCATCCCATCAAAGCTGAGCAGTGGTTCTGAATCCAATTGGTCAGAAATAGTTAGGAGAGATGTTAATCTTATCTCCATAATGTTGGAGTGATTGGAGTTTATTACAAAAGTGAAAATCAGTCCCTGATTTAAAAATGTCTAGGATGAAAACAAGCAGGCGTCAGTATTCAGGAGACCAGGCCTGAACACTACAAGTTCAATCTAGCTGAGATGACTCAAAGTCATGCCATGCTAACTTTGTACTCGCCATTTCCGTTGTAGAGACTGGGATATAGTGGAGTCTTTCAAAACAATGTAAGCTTTCAAAGTAAATTTCAATCTTTCATTAATCACTTAAAATGCTTGTCTCTGAGTCCAACTGATTTTTTCTGGAAAATTTCAGTTTTACATGAATAATTTCAAACACGTGTCTTAGTCTGACCAAATTGAATATAGAAAGTAGCCCACTGGATTAGCTATTGTAGCTAACCGCATGGATAAATACATCACGGGTAACTTGCCAGCTAACCAAATAAGCAGCCTGTTAACTCTGTTCAAACACGTGTCCCTGAGTCCGACTGAAAGTAAATACAGAAAGCACCATAATAGCTACCTATTCATCAGCGTATGGAAGTTTGTTTACATGTTTGAGGCTGTTGGTTGTGGTCAATTTAGCATCTGTACATGCTAGCCAAGTAGTAGTGAAAGAGAAAATGGCTTTTTCCATTATTTATTGTTATGTAGAATTTAAGTTTATTTTAGAAAGCTTTAAGAGGCTCCCGCTTGCCCAGATATATGTTGTTTCACTGGAGTCCACTTTTCCAGAATCTCTACAGCAGAGGTGGCGAGTACAACATTAGTAAGACCCATTGTCAAAATTGCAACAATTTTGCCTATGAATAAGTATTTTCTTTTAAAAAAGGAACTGAAATAACAGTTTTTCTGTAATCTATTTTCTTTTTCTAAACCTATTTTCTTGCTCACACGTAACTTTTTCCTGTTTGCAGTTGCAGCCAATTCCTCACTGAACATTCTGAGGCAAGTGTTTTGTTTTTGTTTTTTTGTTTGGTTTTGTGTTTAAATAAGTGATAACACACAAGAGCACAAACCTTGTCTGGAGTACAGCTGCTTCAGTGTTGCAGGTTGATAACATGAATGCTGATTGATGATTAAAGTGGTAATCCTCAATCCCATGTTTTTCTTTTTTTATGAGATCTCTCTTTTTCTTAAATTTGAGTCAGACCTTTCATTCATGATCCCATTTTCGATACTCACTTCAGGGTCAGAGGTATCTTGTGTGAGAGGACACTGAGGAAGCCCAGGACAGGTCGCCACTCAATCACAGAGCTAGCACATGGGCGACAAACACATACATTCTCACACCTACAGGCAATATAGAGTGTCCAACTCGCCTCGCTGGCGTGTCTTTGGACTGTGGGAGGAAACAGAAGGCACCCGGAGACATGGGGAGTACAGCAAACTCCACACAGGTAGGACAAGGTCTAACCCGGGGATCGGGGCTAATATGTCAAACCAGGCTCTTCTAGCTTTAAAGCGGAAGTTAAAAACACTGTGCTACCCATAGCCTTAAACCATTTCTTTTTCATTTAAACTTAGGTTTGCAATCAGTAGATCAATATTATGCCATGTTTTTAGTGAAAAGGTACTCCTTAAGCTTTCAAAATAAAAAATTCCTGGCATTGTATTTATTCTTCACCATACTCCACCTTTCCTGCGGTGCTTTCTGCATGGTTGCCTGGTTTGCCCAAAGGACCACTGTATATATGTATAATTCTTCCACCCTTGACTAGTCTTATTTACATTATTTTCTGCTTTGATGTATCCAATTACTACTCCCCTGTAATATTTTCTTCTGATTTAAAACGGTGACACTTCTGGACAGTACTGTGGATGCAAATCAAATTTCTAGTATCTTTAGGGTAAAAACAGCCACTGAGAAGGGCTTTGATAGTCTTCATTAATGCTTAACTGCTTATTAAGTATTTTGATTCAGAGCTCAGCGTCTCAGTTTAATGAAAGGGAACATACATTGTATACATATGGTTGTAAAGGGCACACTGCGATAATGATGGCAGGAATGCGGGAGAGGGTATAGGAGTTAAGAATGATGGTGTCTCTACCAGCCGTGAAAATGGCTGTGGCACCTCCAAGTCACACATTTCTGTATCCGACGGAGATACGGTCGCCATGGTAACGTAGCTTTTTGGCTTTGCAGGGTGATAACAAGGTGGAGATGTGCTTAAAGAGGGAGGGGGATGAGGGAAGATGAGGGATGGGTGTGCACAGAGGGAGGGAGGGAAATAAACTCAAAATGCTGCTCCCAAAGTATTTTTAAACCCCAGAGAGCCTCTGCCTCGGACAAAAGAAGAAATTCATGGAGGTACACTTTATAACGGTACACTTGTGAGGTCCTTACATATACATATACATATACATATACATATACATATACATATACATATACATATACATATACATATACGTTTACACACTTCTTTTTTCTTTTTTTTTCAGTTTTTACACACAGAGAGTTTCACACGCCTTCACTGCAAGGTTGATTATATTCAAAAGGCAATGATTTCCAATGCCTTGGACTGCCAACACTGATGGATTCTTACTCTACAATTTTGTGACACAAAGTACTTCAAAGAACTCACCTAGCAGCAAGTCAATTCATGGTAAAAAAGAAAATAATAATAATGTGCCTTTTCATTTTACACAAGCCTCAGGCTTGTTTGGGATTCAGTCAGGTGTTGGCAGGTTCTAACGCAGTGTTGATGTTGCTGTGCTGCGAGATGAGTTTGTAATAAGTTTTGGTTTAAGCAGTTTAATTCCTGTTGTAAGAATGTATGCCATTTTTGAAGTTTGGTGAGCAGTGTTATAGTGAACTAAAGCCATGGAAAGTGAGGGTTTACATTCTCAGCACAACCATTATCATGGCAAAACACTAAAAAATAAAACTAGGGAACAAAGGCCCAGGTTGAAAATAACCATAATTGTCTAGTTGATAATAAACCTTTTTGGTTTTTTGTGGGTGTAATTTTGTGCTAAAATTACATTAACCTTTAAGCTGCAATGATCAATATTTTATATAAACAATGGATACAATCACAATGTGTAATGTTAAAGAGGGTGCACATAGTGACACATCCACAGAGAATTATCACCTGACTCTACTGTTATCTCAGCTCTACTCAGCTTTTTAGCATTCTTCAGCTCATTGTTTTCGTTTTAAGACCTGTGACTTTGCTGTTTTGGTTCCCGCTCACCGCTGTCTTTACCATTAACAGCAGGCAGCTGTTTTCAACAAAACAAAACAAAAAGCCCTGATAAACCCACTACACACTAGCTGCTCAGTGGCAAATGGCAGATGGACATAGTTAGTGACTAGCTGGTGAACACAGTGGAGCGTTTAGCAGCTAAAGAGAAGTTGATGAAGACCAAAACACAGCTACAAGGAGAGTAAATATTATGTTTGTCAGGTTATCAAAAACAGAACTCCAAATGAACTCTAATGTTGCTCCATTTCTGCTGGATCTGTAAAAACTCAACATTTTGGTGACATGTTATATCAAATTTATAAAGCTGTAATATGTCAAGAGCATGATGTTTATTTTGTTGTGGATTTCTACCCCTGAGTTGCCAAAACAGATAAATGCTGCTTTAAAGATGCAATCTGTATCACATTTTAAACTAGTTCCCCTACCTCACATCACTGATATTGTTACTGCTTCCAAAATTAAGACCACATTTTCCATAAACCCAGTTACTTTTTAAGAGGATACTGTGATTTGCTCTGTTTGTGCTGGAGATTTAGTATCCCTTTGCTGATCTGTACTGTAGAGAAATGTGAAAGGTTTCTTCATGAATTGGACCAGAAGGGCCACAAAATATAAAATGCTCTGTACATTATAGGTTTCCACTTGTCTTGCATCAATACTGGCACTGTTTGTGATGACAAGAACACTATTGTCTACAAATGGATATATTATTGACTTATTCATGCTAAAATGCTTCATATAACTTAATCTTTACTCTAAATTCCAGCCTTAAACCTAAACCAGCCCCGTGCAGACATCTGGATGTCACTACCCACATCTTTCTATCCCTGTAAGGACATCTGGTCTTCATTAGGATAAAACCCCACACACATAGCTCTCAATCCCCTCTCTGAGTGGAGGCAGATACCATCTCAGTCTTGTCTCAGTAATCAACTCAGCATCAACTCAGCAGCAGCAAAGCTACCAGCAAGCCGATGAACTGTGTGTCGCTCTCTCACTCTTTCACACACTCTCTCTCACACACACACACACACACACACACACACACACACACACACACACACGCCAGCTAATCAAGAGGGTGACTGAGACAGCGTCCATGAAAACTGGGCGACAGGAAGTCACAGCCATGTCACAGGAAATAGGATGTGTCTTTTGCCGGAGCTGCAGTATGCCTGCCATTAGAGGGAGCAGATTGAGCTGTCTCTTTGCATTATACACACACACAGACACTCACACATAGAAAACACATGTCCACAGACATAGACACACACACACACACACACACAAACCCACACACACACACACACACACACACACACACACACACACACACACACACACACACACATCCAGACAGACTTATAAGAGAAACAGACAGGAGATGGAGTAATGAGATGAACCCAAGCGCGTGCAAAGACACACACACACACACACACACCCAACCGCAAAAATACACATTTTGTCTTTTATTTCCATCAGTGGAGGGGACTTCCTCTTCTTAGTTTGCTTAGAGCAACTATGAAGTTAAAGGGCTTGGAGAGAGTGGGTGACCATTTCCTTATGTTATGACTATCACCGGTGCACACCAATTGAGTGAAAAACACACATACATACACAGAGACACGTACACACAAATGCATAATAACAAGGCTAATGCTGCAAAGTGACACGCAGAAGTTGACATGACGTTGTGTGTGGCGTTTCCACTGTGTTTCCACTTATTCAAATTAACAGTTGTCTTTACATCAGACTGCACTGCGCACAGAATTGCCGTAAATCAATTTTTTTCTCGTCTACTTTTACTTTATTTTCCTGGAGGTGATATAGGTTTTCGACCTTTTGTTCTAAAACTGTGTGGGTAGCAAGCACTGACTCAGTTCCAATTAAATCATTATTTCACATTTAATAACAAAAGACAAAGAGAACTTGATAAATACATTTTTATTTTTCATCATTCTATTTTAAACTGATCCATTTATTGCCAAGATTAAAAACTTCCATGCAACATTTTTTTTTATATTTCTATGCTTTGTGAACTTCTGTGTATGTTCAGTATTACTAAAAGCAAACATTAATTCAGAGCATATTCTTCCATATTGACTTTCCAAACTTGCACGAGCACCTATGCTCAAAGGAAGCTCTGCATTGAAGACCCAAGACATTTTCTTTCAGACAGACCAAAAAGCTGCATAAAAATCATCTCAAGTTAAAAGAACTTTTGCAGTAGCAATGAATCAATAATCCGTGAAATGTAATCAGTCAATCTGCATAATCATTATACCTGGGGTTGGATTCCACTACCTGGTTCTGTTTGGGATCCTGTTTCAGGTTGGTAAGAAAAACTCTGATATATGATTCACTATTCACGGTATTCACAATGCATATACTGTATATACCATACATTATACAGATGTTATCCACGCACTAGCTAGCAATGTGTGCACCAACCATGTGGAGTGCTGTTTGTTTTCATTTTAGAGCTGTGACTGACTGATATCAGAACTCACTAGGAAACTCCTTTTGTGATTTTTCTTCCAGTTTTTCTCCTTTTTCATCATTTTCTTTGTACATGTATGAAGAGGAGTAATTCAACCTTAGCATAAGCAAATAAGAATAATTTTTTCTTGCATTCGTATACATGAATCTTTGCGTCAGTTTGCACCGCCTGGAATGAATCTGTGACTTTTTGCACCAGCTCAGGTCTATCCATTGGCTTTGTAGTCCGTCATTCCTCATTTAAAATCCACTTCTGTCTAAGAACACTTTTACATCACTGCCAGTTTTTGTAGTCCAAGAAGACTGAAAGTATTAAGACATTTCCAGAGAAATAATCTAGCAGGTGTTGAAATGCCCCATAAGAGGCATTTCATAGCTTCAGCGGGAATCTGATTAGCATTTATGACGTTAGTATGTCAGAGAGAGTACCATGTAATTGTCTAAAACGGAGTGAGAGGTAGCACAAGTAGCTACAGTAGGTACTTCACTTGAGGCTCCAGATCAGATGATGACGTGAGATAGAAATCTATGGTTTGGAAAAGGCAAAGGATACAGGAATGTCATGGCAACAAAGTGCACAGAGAGAAAGACAGGAAGCAAGGACAAAGAGAGACAAGGAGCGATCCAGAAAGAGAAATTGATGTAGGGTTGGTGAGACGTGTCCTGTTGATGTCCTGCCACACTGCAATGCTTTACCTCATCCACCTTATTGAGATTCACAGCAGGCCTTTCCTGTGTCCTCAAGAGACCTCGACCCGGTCTTGAATCATTACAAGATGTTTTCAAGGAAAAGAGTGTGCGAAGGAAACAACGGGAACAATGACAAGAAACCCATAGAGATACGGTATATATACGGAATATGATGATCTGATTTCCAGTCAGATTTCGAGCAAAGGAATGTCCTCCTCACCTGTGGTGTTGAGACGATAACAGATCATATTGCACTGCTTGCAGTGTTTGTGGGCTCACAGCAGACGCTGTTTTTGAAAGCATATCAACAACACACAGACGGCATTCTTTGTTTGTATGTGTCGCTGTTCACAGACAGAAGATCTTCTGTTGCCTACGGAC